>NW_012116110.1:737515-738782 GCF_000951035.1 Colobus angolensis palliatus | reverse complement strand
GCGCCCATGGTCTTGGTCCAGGCCCCGCTCCAGGCTCCGGCCGCGGCTCCGGTCCCGGCTGAGGTCCCGCTCCCGGCTGCGCCCATGGTCTTGGTCCAGGCCCCGCTCCAGGCTCCGGCCGCGGCTCCGGTCCCGGCTGAGGTCCCGCTCCCGGCTCCGAGCTCGCTCGTGGGGACGCCCCCTTTCCGGGCTGTCCTCCCAGCTGCGGCTGCGCCCCCCATGGCTGCTCAGCCGGCTCCTCTCGCTGTACCCACTCCGGAAACTTCTGCCGTCAAACTCGTCCATCACCTCAAAAGCCCGGTCATCCTGATCCAGAGGAGGGCTGGCCTGAAGCGGGGCCACCTGGACCTTCCGGGGCCTCTTGACCACCTGTTGTCAAAACAAACTCAGTGTGGACGCAGGACAATCACAACTGAACGTGGAGAAGGCAGTGGTTTTAAGAGCCCTAGTTCTGGTTTTAGTAAAACTGTATCCCTGCCGACTCACTAAAGTTCAGGTTCCTCATTGGGAAACGGACAATAAAAATCTCACAGGGTTAGAATAAGACAATGATGTTGAAGCTCTGAGTACAGTGCCTTGAATTAAGGTAATAATAGTACCTCCAAAATCTGCTTCTACTCAAGTTTGAAAAGCTTCAGAGGCCCAAATCGCTAAGTTATAAAACTCAAACAAAAATTCAGAAAGTGTGACATTCTATACCTAGCTGCCTAGGGGGCAAAGGGGGATGGAGAGAAGTTGATTGATAGGTACGAATATATGGTCTGACAGAAGAAATAAGACCTCATGTGAGATTGGTAGGGTGACTATAGCTTACAGGAATCCACTGTACATTCCAAAATAGCTGGAAGAGAATAATCTGAATGTTTCTACCATAAAGAAAAGACAATTATTTAAGGTGATAGATATTCCAAAAACACCGATTTGAATTTTACAAATCATGTCTATGGCCATACCATCGTGAAGGCACCCGATCTCGTCTGAATTTTACAAATCATATGAATGTATTAAATTAATCACACATACCCTCTAACTATGCATTATGCATAAATTTTTAAAATTTTAAGAAAGTCAATGCCTTATTTATTTACTTATTTATTAATTATTAAGACCGATTCTTGCTCTGTTGCCCAGGCTGGACTGTGCTCAGCTCACTGCAACCTCCACCTCCCAGATTCAAGCGATTCTCGTGCCTCACCCTCCCGACTGCTGCGATTACAGGCGCACACCACCATGCCTGGCTAATTTTTGTATTTTTAGTAGAGACGGG
>NW_012116110.1:717555-736621 GCF_000951035.1 Colobus angolensis palliatus | reverse complement strand
AAAACTATATCTATATATCTCTCTCTCTCTATGTGTGTGTATGTGTGTGTGTGTATACATACCATATATGTGGGTGTATCCCTATTTTATTAGCATTCTCACTTTGTGTGTCTACCTGCCCCACTGGAGTAAACACACCTTGCAGCACAGATTGGCTACAGGGCCTAATGGCATCCAGCTCATAGTTGATCCTCAGCCAATGAATGAATGAATGAATAGATGAATGAAGATTATAGACAAACACCTTGCTTGGGTCTTTATAATGAGTTTTTGAGCTGAAAATTTTTTTCTAAATTTTTTCTGAATCTAGCTAATTCTCTTAGGGAATAATTGCCTAACTTTGTTCCTAAGGCAAACTAACTCAGATCAGAGAATCACCGGCCTCAGGAGAAGACACAAGGAAAGGCAGGAAGGATAACTTACACACATCTTCACACCCCTCCAAAAGTACTGAGAATCCAAGAACAGCAGTCCCTAGGTTATGTAATTCTGTCAAATGCTTAAAAGCAAGGGGTAATTTTCTTCTGGGCAAAAAAACAAAATGCTATTGAGGCGAGTTGAAAGCAAATCCAGTACTTACAATAGCAGCGATCTTCCCACTTTTTCTGAGCTGCTGAACTGCAAACGAATGAAGCACATCCTCCATGGGGGTGCCATTGACCATGACCACTCTGTCATTTTCTCTGTAAACAAGAAACAAAAATGGGTCATGAAAAACTCCCATCTATTCATTGTAAATTATTTATTTAGGAACAAATAGAAGCAGCAAACCGACCTGAAAGGCTTTCTAAAGGGCTCAGGATCTGGTGGCGCCCAAGGCCCAGTCAACTTGGCATGAGATCTTCCAAAGAAAGGAACTGGGGGCCATACAGCTCAATTCTGAGTGTCTAAATGGAAATCATCTGGGAAGAGAGAGGCCTGATCTCCCCAAACTACAGGGTCACACCAGGAGGCACTGGTACACGATGACGGTGAGGTCTAGACACCAAAAGGAACTTCTCTATCAATCCCCTATTGCCTGAGGTGCACGGTGAGGCTTCAGAAAAGTCTAAAAACACTCCCTCCAAGTAGGTGTATATCCATCCATTTGTGCAGGAAAAGGGCCAAAAGCTTGCCTTGGATTCTTAAAGAAATTTTGAAATCACAGAATCCTATTGCTCCAGTTCATCCCAAATATTACTTTAAAATTTTGCATTTCTCCATATGAAAGACTACTAACTTTGATAAAACTACAGAGGCTTTCTTAACTATAATTTTATTTTTTAAGAGGCATGGTTTCCCTCTCTCACCCAGGATGGACTGCAGTAGTGTGACTGATGATAGCTCACTACAACCTCAACTTCCCGAGCTCAAAGGATTCTCACCTTAGCCTCCCAAGTAGCTGGGACCCGAGCAGGTGCATGCCATCCCAACAGGGTCTCACTACGTTGCCCAGGCTGATCTTGAATATCTGGCCTCAAGTGTTCCTGCCACCTTAGCTTCCCAAAGTACAGGATTATAGGCATGAGCCACTGTGCTTAGACCACAGAGGCTTTAAACACCAACAGAACCTAAACTTTTGAGCTATTTAGCCAATGCAGCCATACAGTTAACTTTAGATTTCGTCCTGAGAAGTTATCCTGTGGGAATCAGGCATGCATCATTTAAAATGGGGTTACCAGCTGGGTATGGTGGCTCATGCCTGTAATCCCAGCACTTTGGGGGACCAAGGTGGGCAGATCACTTCAGGTCAGGAGTTCAACACCAGCCTGGTCAACATGGCAAAACCCAGTCTCTACTAAAAATACAAAAATTAGCTGGGTGTGGTGGCAGGCACCTGTAATCCCAGCTACTCAGGTGGCTGAGGCAGGAGAGAATTGCTTGAACTCGGAAGGTGACAGTTGTGGTGAACTAAGATCGCACTCCTGCAATCCAGACTGGGTGACAGAGCAAGATTCTGTCTCAAAAAATAATAATAATAATAATTAAAAAGTAAAATAAAATGGTGTTACCTCTTCAGGCCAGAAAGCTGGCAGTTGGAAAACTTGTGGTTTTCCTATAGTGAATTTTCCCAACTTCCACATCCCTCTTACAAATAAGATAATCAATAAACCAAAGTCTCCTTATTAAATTCTTAAAAGAATATAAATTAAAACAAATACAAACAGTGTTGGGTAAGCATTGGGGTTGAGAAGCATGCCAATTTAAAACTGCATGTTCAGAAATGATTCCTAAACCTAGGAGGGATGTTTGAACTATCTTCTTACAGACACAACTGCCCTCCTCGCTTCAAAGTTGGGGTGTTCCCAAGATTTGGGCATCGTCCAAACATGGTGTGTTACGGCTTCCGCTCCAGCTTGAAGACTTTTCAAATATTATATAAAAGTTTGTTGTTTTTTCTTTTTATAATATAAAGTGGATACCAACCAAAATACCCTGTCTAGGGCCAACCAGTAGGGCTGGCAGGGGCTGCGGGGTGAGGGAGACACTCACTGGAGCAGCCCATCAGCAGGCCCACCCGGGAGCACATCAGAAATGACAATCGACGTTTCTCCATTTTCGAAGTGGGGGTTGTCTCTGCCTCCAGACACTGCAATTCCAAATCCTCTTTTGGAATCCTGTACATCAGAGAGGAGAAATATTAAAAATCCTTCAATAAGTGGCTTTCAGGATTTATTACAAGCACTCAATAAAATAAAGGTCAAATCAATAACCAGAGACTGTTCAGGAACAGATGGGCTTACAGAAACAAATGAGAAACAAAATAAAGCATAGTCACAGTCAGCTGACAGGTTTATAAAGGGAAATTCCTTATCTGAAAGAAACAGCCTGTGGAGGCTGGAAAAGATTGATAGTGCAGACTGGAGTTATCACTAGAAGCTGGCAGGAATAGGAAACAATGTCTTCAGTCCAAATGGGAATGTACTGTTTGAAGCACCAATTGTACCTCTTTGCATCATGCTGGCCTGAGCTGGAAAAAACTTCACTAAAAACTGAATCTGTACTAAAACTGTATTTTTTTCATTTTCAGATTTTCTTAGTTTTTTTTTTTTTTAAGAGACAGAGTTTTGATCTGTTGCTAGGCTAGAGTGCAGTGGTGTGATCACTACTCACCGCAGCCTCAAATTTCTGGGCTTAAATGAGCCTCCTGTCTCGAACTCCTAAAGCACTGGGATTACAACAGGGAGCCACCATTTTACCTATACTGTAAATATTTTTAATTTTTCTGTATATTATGATGTTTTGATATCTTAAAAAAAAAAAAAAACCTTCTGCCTAGACTCATGGCTCATGTCTATAATCCCAGCACTTTGGCACTTTGGGATGCCAAGGCAGGCAAATTGCTTGAGTCCAGGAGCTCGAGACCAGCCTGGACAACATGGCAAAACCCTGTCTTTACAAGAAATACAAAAAATTAGCTGGTCATGGTGGTGTACGTCTATGGTCCCAGCTACTAGGGAGGCTGAGGTGGGAGAATCACCTGAGCCTGTGAGGTCAAGGCTGCAACAAGCCAAGGCAGCTTCTGCACTCTAAATGGGCAACCGGCGATGTCTCTAAAAAACAAAAAAACAAAAAAACCTACAACTTTCTAGCTGCGTGGGAAGAGAGACTGCTCTTCCCTGTGCTAGCCAATCCTTTTTAATTTTATTTTGCTTTATTTTTATTTTAGATTCAGGGGTACATGTGCAGGTTTGCTATATATGGGTATTGTCTGATGCTGAGGTTTGGGCTTCTAATGATCCTGTCACCCAAGTACTGAACAAAGTACCCAAGAAGTAGTTTTTCAAGCTTTGCTCCTCTCCTTCCCTCCCTACGTTTGGAATTCCCAGTGTTAACTGTTCCTATCTTTATGTCCATATGTACCCAATGTTTAGCTCCCACTTCTAAGTGAGAACATGCAGTATTTGGTTTTCTGTTTCTGCATTAATTTGCTTAGGATAATGGCCTCCAGGTGCATTCGTGTTGCTGCAAAGGACATGATTTCATTCTTTTTTATGGCTGCCTAAAACTGTATTTTTAAAGTATACCTTTAACCTCAAAGTAGATGAGCTGGTAGTTTCATTTCAACATACAGTGAAAAAGACGTAGATGGTTTTTTTTTTTTTGAGACAGAGTCTCGCTCTGTTGCCAGGCTGGAGTGCAGTGGTGCTCAGCTCACTGCAACCTCCACCTCCCAGGTTCAAGCAATTCTCCTGCCTCAGCCTCCCGAGTAGCTGGGACTACAGGCGTAAGCCACCACACCCAGCTAATTTTTGTATTTTTAGTAGAGATAGGGTTTCACCATGTTGGCCAGGATGGTCTCGATCTCTTGACCTCATGATCTGCCTGCCTCCACCTCCCAAAGTGTGGAGGCATGAGCCTCACACAGATATGAGCTACCGTGCCCAGCCCATAAATGGATTTTAAAGATAAAATTTGAACATAAAATGTGTGTTGAGATCTCACGAGAAAGCAAAGCATTAAACCCTTTTCTACATGCATGGAAGATAGGAAATAAGATTTATTACATCCATGATCGGTCTAGCAATGCACAATGGTGAGCACAGATGACACATAATCCTAATTCATTTGTGTTTTAAAAAACTAAGTCTGGGCCAGGTGCGGTGGCTCGTGCCTGTAATCCCAGCACTTTCGGAGGCCAAGGCAGAATTGCTTGAGTCCAGGAGTTCGACACCAGCTTGGCCAACATGGCAAAACTCCATCTCTACTAAAAATATAAAAATTAGCCAGGCATGGTGGCACATGCCTATAATCCCAACTACTCAGGAGGCTGGGGCAGGAAAATCACTTGAACCTAGGAAGTGAAGGTTGCAGTGAGCTCAGATCATGCCACTACACTCCAGCCTGGGCAATGGAATGATACTCCATTTAAAAAAAAAAAAAAAAACTTAAGCCCAGTTTCATCCAGATAATGAGTATATGTGACTGCATATTCTTAAATCTGGGTTAGACTATACAAAAATTTACTCTGAGACTAAAAGAAAATCTTTCCTCCCAGGGAAAGTTTCCCGTGTAGGGCCCACTATGCTGACTGATTATAAACAATTACAAACTCAAAACAGGCTGGGGGTGTTGTCTATTAATCACATGGCTTTGAATTGGGCAGCTTCCACCAGCTGGCACCTGCTTTTAGACAGAGGCAGCTCCATCCTCTATGCCAAGCCTAAAACAATCTCTGACCTCTGCCAATTTTGGGTCCACAACTCAAGGAATGCATGAAATGCTCAGGGAAAGGGCAGAGGAGAGTCAGAAAGATGAGGAGAGTTGAAAAATAAGACCTAAGCAGACAAAACCCCTCAGCTGTAGAAACTGTGATTACTGATCTGGAAGTCTGGGCACCTGGGCACTGGCCCAGAGACATTTTTTTCTACCTGGATTCATTCAATAAACATTAAATTCAGGAATGTCTTTAATTTTCATAGAAGACAAAGCTTAAAGCTCACAGTTCTGAGGGTCAAAGGAAAACTCTCCCTATGAGGAACTTACGGTCCCTCTAGGAGATGACAGATCCTGGAGGAATTCAGAGCCAGAAGAAACCCTGCAGAACCCAGGAAAATCACAGTCATGAAGACTGGAAGGCAGCTTGATAGCATAAAAATGCGGAACTGGCTGGGCGTGGTGCCTCACGCCTGTAACCCCAGCACTTTGGGAGGCCGAGGCAGGTGGATCACCTGAGGTTGGGAGTTTGAGACCAGCCTGACCAACATGAAGAAACCTCGTCTCTATTAAAAATACAAAATTAGCCAGGCATGGTGATGGGCACTTGTAATTCCAGCTACTTGGGAGGCTGAGGCAAGAGAATTGCTTGAACCCAGGAGGCGGAGGTTGCAGTGAGACTAGATGGCACCATTGCACTCCAGCCTGGGCGACAAGAGTGCAATTCCGTCTCAAAAAAAAAAAAAAAAAAAAAAAATGCGGAACCATGAGGGCAGTTCTCCAGCTCAGCCTCACCCAAATGATTTACAGTCTCTTGGATCCTACACTTCTTAAGAGTTATAAGGTATGTATATGTTATAATTAAAATTACAGAAGTTGTAAATAGCTCCCTCAACATCCTTAAACATTACAGGTCATTTTCATTCTTCCCTTTCTTTTCTCTCTTTCATAACCTGTTCTATCTGGAGTTAAGTGTATACACTAAATAACCTCTAAAATGTTCTATATTAAACAGTCCTTAATCAAAAAATACAATAGCATGCAAATCTTTCTTAACATAGCAAGTATTAACAGTTAGTATCTATAATGCATTATGCACCTCAAGGGAAAAAAAAAGTCAAAACTGTGTGTAGGCAAAAATAAATAAGATCCATGATCCGTAAAATCAAGAACATGACTGTAGAATATATGAAATGTGCAGAACTCACCTTTTGTAGGGTCACAGTGTACTGTTCCCATATCAGCTCTTCCATGCCTGGGGCCTGTTTTAACAGAACAAAACCAGTCTGATGAAAACCACAACCTTTTCAATACTAGAAATAAAATTATCATTCAAAATGCCTCGACATCAAATCCAGCTCACACTCTATACCAAAAAGAGTTAATATTTGTTCATTATGCTACCTATTTTCAAACACACTCCTTCAGTGAAATGAAACTGGAAACAATACTTGAAAGGGAAGTGAAATACACAGTGAGAGATAGACCCTAAAAAGAATGGAATGTTAAGTGCTGAGTCCTTTTATTATCACTATTCCAAAACACCGTCATCATAAAACCCTTTAAAAATATCTAGTTTCAAACAGATTTTTTTCTAATCGTTCTCCCCCTCTTCCTGTCAAAGGTGACCTCGTAGGCAAGTTTTCTGCATGTTTATGTCTAAAAATAGCCTTAGCCTTATCATAGGGTACGCCCAATTGGGCGACCTGCGGGATCTTTTGGCTTTTTCTCCATCTGTATCACTGGGTATGAAAGATGAATGTCTTCATAAATGGACCACTGGGACTTCCATCTCTGACAATATTCCAAAGTAGGTATCCAGAAAAAACTAAAACTGGTGGTGTCATTTTACAAATAATAATCTATTAAATGCAGGCTGCCTTGAGAAAGCTAGAAACGCCAAGAACACTCAGAACCACAGAGACAAGCCAGCACTGAGGCAGGCATTTAGAGGAGGCTGGGGATCCAAACAGGGTGGGAAATCAGGTCTGGGTGGATCTATTAGGGGAAAAAAATACCAGCACACAGATGGAGATGCAGGGACTGTCTCATCCTTGGCTATGGGTAGAGTGGAAATAACTAAAAATAAAACCCTGGAGAATTTCTATCAACAGACCTGTATTCACACAGGTTTGGGCATTCATATTACAGATGTCACCACACCCTGCCAAACACTCATGCCTACTGTGGTTCTGCACTGGCCATACCACCAGGTACACAGAGGCAGATGCGAATCCTCTCCAGAGATCACACTCAGACACAGCCTTCAAGGACTCCCCAGATAGTATGTATCCAAAGAAATGAGCCCACAATTTAAACATCCACATCACCATGAGTGAGAGGTAAAAGAAACATAAACTGAAGAATCAAAGACTTTAAATATTTGAAACAGCAGCCACAGACAAAAACGGAGTATCTGTAGTATGTGTATACATTGGTTTTTTGTTTTGTTTTGTTTTGCTTGAGACGGAGTCTCGCTCTGTCACCTAGGCTGGAGTGCGGTTGCGTGATCTTGACTCACTGCAACCTCCACCTCCCAGGTTCAAGCGATTCTCCTGACTTGGTCTCCTGGGGTAGCTAGGATTACAGGCGCACACCACCACTGCCGGCTGATTTTTGTATTTTAGTAGAGATGGGGTTTCACCATGTTGATCAGGCTGGTCTCAAACTCCTGACCTCATGATCCACCTGCCTCGGCCTCCCAAAGTGCTGGGATTACAGGCATGAGTCACCAAGCCTGGACTATGTGTATATGTTTTAAGAAATTAGAGGAGGGCTGGGTGCAGTGGCTCATGTCTGTATTCCCAGCACTCAGGCTGAAGCGAGAGATCGCTTGAGCCTAGGAGTTCAAGACCAGCCTGTGCAACATAGTGAGACTCCCATCTCTACAAAAAATTTTTAAAGTTAGCCAGGCATGGTGGCACATGTCGTAGTCCAACCAGAACAACATAGTGAGATCTCACATATATTTAAAAAAAAAAAAAAAACCTCAAAATACCTGAAAAAGGCCAGAACGAGAGATCTATGCTACCAGCAATCCTGGGTCTGGATGGTGAATGGGGCCTGGTGTGCCAGGGACACAAGCAGCCCAAAAGTGCAAGATTTAGGTTAAATGAAGGCCCATCAACACAAGGAAATACGTAAACATTCCAAAAGATTATCTAAAATATGTAAAACTCAGCAATTACTTAATGTCTGTTCACTGTGACGACTGTTCTTCAATTTAAAAAAATAAAAGGGAATTTTCAGGTGAAATTTTTATATCCTACTCATCTTTGTCCCATTATCTGCTACAACAGTGTCTGGCACACAGAGTAGGCACTCAAAGAAGTTTTTTTCTTTTTAATACATCAAGAGATGGATACACTATTCATACATCATTCAATTAATATGATTGAAGCACTCATTGCTACTTACAATTTTTTTTTTTTTTTTTTGAGACAGGGTCTCACTCCGTCACCCAGGCTAGAATGCAGGGGTGTGATCTAGGTTCACTGCAACCTCTGCCTCCTGGGTTCAAGTGATTCGCATACCTCAGCCTCCCAAGTAGCTGGGATTACAGTTGTGCGCCACCACATCCAGCTCATTTTTTGCATTTTTGGTAGAGACATGGTTTCACCATGTTGGCCAGGCTCATCTCGAACTCCTGACCTCAAATGATCTGCCCGCCTTAGCCTCCCAAAGTGCCGGGATTACAGGTGTGAGACACCGTGCTCAGCCTATAAATCTTCTTAAAGTTTCTATCGAATTCGTGGCTCTCTGCTTCTTTGATAGCATACGTGAGGTGGGTGGACTAAAAACTCAGGTGCCCATGGTCTGACTTTCTAGACGTGCTCTATAGCCATTCCTCTCTGGAATTTTGCCTGTGTCTAAAACAGCATTTTCCAATATGTGGCAGTGTAACAAATTTTCCAAGATTTTAATGAAGTTGTACATATTTGTTAAAAAGTTTTGTTTTGTTTTGTTTGAGATGGCATTTCGCTCTTGTTGCCCAGGCTAGAGTGCAATGGCATGATCTGGGCTCACCCCAACCTCCACCTCCCGGGTTCTAGCAATTCTCCTGCCTCAGTCTCCCGAGTAGCTGGGATTACAGGCATGCACCACCACGCCCAGCTAATTTTTGCATTTTTAGTAGAGACAGGGTTTCACCATGTTGGTCAGGCTGGTCTCGAAGTCCCAACCTTAGATGATCTGGCTGCCTCGGCCTCCCAAAGTGCTGGGATTATAGGTGTTAGCCACCACACCCGGCCAAAAAGTTTTCTTAAACGGAAACAGAGAGCAGAAACCCAGTCGGGCGTGGTGGTTCACGCCTGTAATCCCAACACTTTGGGAGGCCAAGGCAGGTGGATCACTTGGGGCCAGGAGTTCAAGACCAGCCTGGCCAACATAGTGAAAACCTCCCTACTAAAGACACAAAAAATTAGCTGGGTGTGGTGGTGCACATCTGTAGTCCCAGCTACGTGGGAGGCTGAAGCAAGAAAATCACTTGAACCTGGGAGGCGGAGGTTGCAATGAGCTGAGATTGCACCACTGCACTCCAGAGTGAGACTCTGTCTCAAAAAACAAACAAACAAACAAACAAATAAATAAATAAATGAAAAAGAAAGCAGACACTCAATTGAACTCCTGCAGTAAATCGGAATTGGTTGCCCTTTTCCATTTCCATAGAACACCTTACTAACTCCTCACCAACTTCAGTTTTAGATGTGGCCTTAGTAAAACCAAGCCACTACCACCCAGAAATGACCTTATGAGCATGCCCACTTCTCCAAGCTCATCTTCTCAATGCCTCCTTATACCTTAAAGCTGTCAACTTTCAACAAAGTGAACTAATCTAGAAGTTGTGGTAAAATAAATATATTTGCCAACTCTTCTTTGGATATAGTCATAGCCACATGAATTAAAGGGGAAAAAAAAAAACACATGGCACCTTCCCCACAAAACTTACTTTAAAATTATCGGGAAAAAAACTAACTGGGACTATGACAATCATCCCCAGGATTGGGCAATGCTACATACCAAAAAAAAAGCTCAATATCCCAAGGAGCTGTGCTATTATAGAGAATATTTTTATGAGTACATTACTTTTAAAAATACACTTCTATTTTAGAATTTAAAACTACAAACTCTTCAAAGTTTTGGATTTAAATTTATCATTTAGCCAAATAAATGAGTTCTTGCAAAATTTTATTTTTTAAATGTGGCTCAAGTAGAATGAATCTGGCTTTTGAAATTCACAGTCTTTCAACAACAGGATGACACTATCTTTAAGTGTTCCTGCACTGCCTGCAAGGGTAATTTAAATTAAATTTGTCAGAGAGGATTAATCTCCTACCACCACCACCACCAATCAGACCTCGCTATTAACTTGCCCGGTGCCTGAAACCAATCAGATCGCGAGGCTTCTTCTTATCTATGGTTAACAGGTAGTAAAATTAACCATTAGCAACTTAACATAATATTCAAAGAATATATGCTCTGCTAAGCCAAGTGATAAACAGAAAATCTTAATTGTAAAGGTAGGGAACTAAAGTAAAAATAAATTTTAGTAGCTCTGTTGAGCATTAAAAATACACCATAACTACGTATATTTAGCCTACAGAACTGTGACTTTTTGGGAGTCTCACAGAAAACTCTTCATTATTCATTCATTTGTTCATTTATGCAAAAACATTGATTAAGCATCCACTTTCTGCCAAGCACATAGTTTGTGGCACTTCAGACATATCAGCGAATAAAACCGCGAAAGCCCTTGGGCAGCTTACCAAAGAGCAAACTACTGAGACTCTTTCCTGCCTCATTTATATAATTTTTCAGAAACACAGAGCACCCCACATAATCATCCTTATTCCTCAGAACATCAGCTCTGGGAACATCCCTGGGCACAGGCTGCCAGGGTGCAGCAGCTTAGCTGAGAGCTGTGGTCATGACATTCAAACTAGGCCACCGGGCTCTGGTCCTACCCAACCTGTGCTTGGCTATGCGCAGATCAGACTTGCTAGCAATAACTGACATTTCTCTGAAAGACAGCAGGTAGCTGCTTAGCACAAGAGGGAGCTTTACAGGCAGGCCCACAGAGAGAGCACACATACATCAGAATTAAAGGTATGCACATTCCACGACCCAGTGATTCCTCTACCCAGGCAGAGGCCCCCAGAAAACTGTGTGACTATATGCACAAAGATACATGTATAGAGTATTCACAGCAGCGATGTTTCCAACGGCCCAAACCTGGAAAATATCCCAGTATCTCTCAAGGGCAGGATGGACAAATTGATACATTATTAAAATACAATGTTATGCTGCAATGAAGACAAATAAACCAGTCACACAGACCACCACAAAAGGGATGCATCTCAAACATAAAGTTGAGTGAAAAACACCCCAGAAGGATTTGTAGAGTGTGATACCATTTTTATATAGCTCAAAAAACAATGTTTTACAACAACTTGAATAACTTAACACTACTGAACTGTACATTTACAAATGGTAAAGACAGTAAATTTTGTTATGCGTTTTTCACTACAGTAAAAAATTGCCAACAAAATTAATCTATTATTCAGGGGCATGTGTCCGTGTGTATGTGTGTGTGTGTGCGCGCGTGTACGCATGCATGCAGTGAAAATATAAAGAAAAAGCAAGGAAATGAAAAATGTAACATTCAGGATGAGGTGACCTGGGCAGGAGGCAGAGTGTGATGGGAGGTACACAAATTTCCCTCATGTTTTGTTTTGGTAACGGTCTGTAGATATGTGTAATGGGCTCATGGCATTTGTTTAATTATTATGCTTCATGATTTAGATATTTAATTCTTTTACAGTACCAAACATTTCATAAGTTTAAAAAATAGGGAGATGAGGCCGGGCCAGGCACGGTGGCTCATGCCTGTAATCCCAGCACTTTGGGAGGCCAAGACGGGCGGATCACGAGGTCAGAAGACTAGGACCATCCTGGCTAACACAGTGAAACCCCATCTCTACTAAAAATACAAAAAATTAGCCAGGCGTGGTGGTGGGTACCTGTAGTCCCAGCTACTCAGGAGGCTGAGGCAGGAGAATGGCGTGAACCCGGGAGGCAGAGCTTGCAGTGAGCCGGGATCGCACCACTGCACTCCAGACTGGGCGACAGAGCAAGACTCTGTCTCAAAAAAAAAATAAATAAATAAAAAATAGGGAGATGAGTGGGTGAACATCAAAGTGAATACTCACTCCTGGTGAAGGATCTAATACCAAGAGGTACAGGTATACTTAACAGCAAATTTTTCAAAGCAGTTAGAATTTTGCAAAGTGGAGAGGGTATAATAATTTCAACTCGAAGGAGAGCGAGTTGAGGGATGGTACCAGTAATTTGAAAGGGGCAAGGGGGGTGAAGCAAGGCAGGTGTGGTGGGCAGGGTGGGGACACAGGTGTTAGGTCTGGGGAGCTGTGGGGGGAGGTGCACGCAGAAAACGCTAAGTCGCCTTCTTAATCCAAGTGTCAACATTCTATCCATCAGGAGGATCTTCAATGTGCTTTCATCATCTTTCCTTATCACTTTTACTTTTCATGTAAGTAGTGTTCATGACAACCCCCTTTATATCATAACAGGTCATTCTTAGACCTCATGGAAAGTTAAAAGTAAGCTAACTCTTCTACCATAAACAAAAAACTTAACGCATTAACAGTAAGGTTTTTGTGTGATAAAACAAGAGAAAGGAACTAAGGCAAATAGTTATTTGTTGTGCTTTTTTTAATCCACTTTTTATAAAGCTTTTTTCCTTTGAAAAATCTTGGCCAGATATATTAAAATCCTATATTTTACATAAAAAAATGTAGAAACGTGTTAAAAGCCAACCCCAAAACAGATACCGAAGTGTTCACTGCCCAAAGTCCCCCTCAGCAGGCGGCTTTTAGATTCTATATCCACGGACTGCTGCTGCCCAGTGATGGAGGTCAAAGCTAAAACCAAAGATTAATTGAAAGCTGTCCACATAAGGGACAAGCTTCGTAAGTCTCAAGTCATAAAAGTAAACACTCACACATGTTCAAACCACAAGGAAAAAAAGAATATGTGAAAAACACTTTTTCTTCTAAGTTAGAAGCCTAGACATAATAAGAATATAGATTTCTGCAACATAAGAAAGCAAAAAGTTTTATGCCAAAACAAGAAATTCTCATACATGAACAAACACAAAAGCCAGTATGTTAAGCTCTACCCAGGAAGCAAAACCATTACAGATTCCGAGCACATGGACAACAGCAGCCTTTGATCTACAGATCCAGTAAGAGGCTATAAGTTGCACACAGATGTGCTAAAATCAATACAAGTATTTTTTAAAAAAACCACCAGTGACTAACTACAACCTACAATCTCACAATTTGTTGCTGAAAGATGCCAGAAGCACAAACACATCTGAGGATAAAGGAGTTACTGAGAGAATGGTTTTGCTTCCCTCCCCTTCCCATGAAGAAAGGTTGGGGAAAACAAGGGGAGAGTTTGCAGAGGGACTCACACGGCCTTTCCATCTCCCCAACTTTTTAACAGCCTGGATCCACATCCTACGCAGCGCTTGAGCAGTCTTCATGGTCTCTGGAGATGCATGGGCCAGGCCACCGCCTACATCCCGGGCTGCTCACCCATTTCCATCACTCCACGTGGTTACGTAAGGCGGATACAATAGTGGCCCACATTTCCAGCAAATCCTGTTGTCATCTCACACAGTGACACATCCATACGGCAGGGATGCCAAACGCTTTGAAAAGCACTACTTATGAGCAAAAAAGAAAGCAGTTCGGATTTGCACCACTTTCACAGCTTTCTTCTCCCTCTCTCTCCCTTGCCAGGGAACTAGAGCATCCGAGTAGATATTTCTTTTAGGCACATAAAATGATTCACCATCTAAGGTGACAGTATTAAGCAAATGAGACATTTTAGAGCAACACTATGGAAAAGAATATTTAGAGAAGTATTTATGTATACAGTATAGACCCTCTGATACACACACACACACACACACACACACACACGCCAGCCAGAAATAAACTAGCAATGTTTCAGGTCAACTGAATGGCTAATGTTACATAGAAATTAAAAGGCATGAAAAGAAAACGTTTTATATCCTTGGAGATAACAAGGGGAAGATAAGACTCGGTCATTTGGTGCTGCTCAGAGACAACTCAGGGACAGAAGGCTTGCTCAGCAAAGTTCCACTATCAACCTTTCTGTAAACTTAGCAGATAAAAGAATAACAAAGAGCCCTGCCGTCTGTTTCTTTGTCTTTACCACTTGGGGAGAAGGGAGGGGTGAAGAAGCAAATTTTAGGTTTCTGAACATCTAGCAAAGATTTTATGGGATGCTTGGGAGCTGGGGTTGGGATTTCAGAAGCCTGGTCTTGGGGAGCCTCTGGCCAATTCTTGCTACCACAGTGTATGTTATATGCCAATGGGCTGGGCCAAACAGCTTGCAAATGGAAAATGTGCCATTTGATTTGAGGCTGAGATGTATATAAATCTGGACCATGAGATGGCCACCATCTAGGAAACAAGGCGAAGCAGAGCCAAGAAAGTGATTTTTAAAGCACAAGATCTAGAGTGAGATCCTTGTCCTGTCACTTAGCTATGGGGCACTGGATATACTATACCCTTCTTTATACAGCGGCGATAAAACCATCTATACCTCA
The DNA here is from genome assembly GCF_000951035.1 of Colobus angolensis palliatus. Lineage (NCBI taxonomy): Eukaryota > Metazoa > Chordata > Mammalia > Primates > Cercopithecidae > Colobus > Colobus angolensis. Next base: position 721,827 of record NW_012116110.1, on the reverse strand, counting down.
GAAGGGCAATGTCAGCAAGAAATGGGCAATCTCCACAAAGCACTCGTGCTGGTGCTGGACAGGCACTGGGAAATGTGTGTGTCCTTTCCTAAGCGTCTATGAGAATACGTTCTCAGTTGAGTTCTTAGTAAGTGTTACGACAGTTAAATGAGATCAAAAGTGAATAAAAGTTTGTTTCAAATCCTACACTTTGCCAGGTGCAGTCGCTCATGCCTGTAATCCTAGCACACTGGGAGGCCAAGATGCACAGATCGCCTGAGCCCAGAAGTTCGAGAGCAGCCTGGCCAACATGGTGAAACCCCATCTCTACTAAAAACAGAAAAATTAGCTGGGCATGGTGGTGCACACTTGCAGTCCCAGCTACTTGGGAGGCTGAGGTAGGAGGATCACCTGAGCCCAAGAGGCGGAGGTTGCAGTGACCTGAGATCGGGCCACTGCATTCCAGCCTGGGCCACAGAACGAGACCCTGTCTCAAAAATATATATATATCCAAGCTGGTACAGTGGCTCATGCCTATAATCCCAGCACTCTGGGAGGCTGAGGTGGGAGGATCACCTGAGGTCAGGAGTTCAAGACCAGCGTGGCCAACATGTTGAAACCTCGTCTCTACTAAAAATACAAAAACAAAATCCGGGCATATTGGCAGGTGCCTGTAATCCCAGCTACTCTGGAGACTGAGGCAAAAGAATCGCTTGAACCCTGCAGTGAGCCAAGATCCCACCACTGCACTCCAGCCTAGGTGACAAGAGTAAAACTCTGCCTCAAAAATAATAATAATAATAATAATAATAAATCCTACAAGTGAAGAAGGCAGTGGGTACAAAGGAGGACCTTGGAATCTAAGCACGTGTCCAAACCTTAACCTAGGCTGTGCAGACATGTGCAGGCTCTGTACATACCAGCCAGGTTCAGCCCATGGACTGGCTCACTAGGCCCCAGGTGCAGAGGAGCCTGAGAACCCAGGCAATTCGGGGAGGGTTCAGGCCAGCTCACTCCTTCACTCTTGACAGTCCTAAGGAAAACACCTGAGCTTACCCTGACACAGAAATAAACACTTCTTTCCCTTAAGTTCACGCGTACTACCCAGAAGTCAGAGGTGTCCTAGAATTTAAGAATTCCAGATTCTTCTACAGTGATCTCCAGAGGTCATAGTTTCTAGCAACACTAATTCTTTTTTATTTTTAATTGTGCTGAAAAATATATAACCTAAAATTTATTATCTTAACCATTTCTAAGTACAGTTAGGTTTGAACAGCAAGGTTGTTGAACAGCAAACCTCTTGAACAGCAAGGTTTGAACTGCCCTGGTTCACTTATCCATGGGCTTTTTCAGTAAAAGTTATAGAGTGTGCCTGCCTCCCCTGCCTCCCCTTCACCTCCTCCACCTCTTCCACCTCTGCCGCCAGGGCACAGCAGGACCAAACCCTCCTCTTCCTCAGCCTACTCAACATGAAGACAATCAGGATGAAGTCCTTTAGGATGATCCACTTCCACTTAGTGTAATAAATGTATTTTCCTTCCCTAGCTTACTTTATTGTGAGAAAACAGTATATAGTACATATAGCATATAAAATGTGTTAATTGTTTATGTTATGGTAAGGTTTCTGGTAAACAGCAGGCTATTGGTTTAGTTTTTGGGGAGTCAAAAGTTATACATGGATTTTTGACTGTGTGAGGGTCGGCACTCCGAACCTCTCATTTTTCAAGGGTATACAGTGTAGCAGTTGCTAAGGTTTCAATGTATGTGTCTCACCAAAACTCACATGCTGGAACCTAAGACCCAGTGCGATAGTGTTAAGGGATGGGGCTTTTAGGAGGTGATTAAGAGGGCTCCAACCTCATGAATGGGATTCGTGCTCTTACAAAAGGGCTAGAGGGACCTAGCTAAACCCCCTTGCTCTTCCACCTCTTCTGCCATGTGAGGATACAGCAACAAGACGCCATCTTGGAAGCAGAGAGCTGCCCTCACCAGATGCCAGATCTGCTGTTGCCTTGATCTTAAACTTCCCAGCCAAAACTGTGGGCAAATAAATTTCTGGGTTTTTTTAAATTTCCCAGTTACAGGAGTAGGAATTGACTAAGACAGTAGTATATTCACACTTCAGAATATACTGAACTTAAGAACTCTTCATTGCAAAACCAAAACTCTTGCCTATCAAACAACTCCCCATTTCCCTCTCCCCACAGCTCCTGACAACCATCATTCTGTTTTGTGATTCTACAAATTTGACTCACACAGGATTTGTCTTCCTGTGACTGGCTTACTTCACATGGCATAATGTCCTCAAGGTTCGTCTACGTGCTGGTGTATGTCAGAAGTTCCTCCCTTTTTAAGGCTGAATAATATTCCATTGTATGTATATGACTTATTTTGTTTATCCATTCATCTGTCAACAGACACTTCGGTTACTTTCACCTCTTGGCTATAGTGAAAAATGCTACCATGAATATGGGTATGCAAATATGCCATCACTAATCCTTTACTTATTCATTCAACAAATGCCGACCAAGTGCAATGTGCTCTGAGGGACAAATGAAGAGCAAAACAAAGCACTGCCCTCAGGAAGCTTTGCAGGAGCCAGCATCTGATCAAAACAGGTTGGCCAGGGAGGGTTTCCATGAGCCAGGGACACCGACATGAGGTCTGAAGGAAAGGACAGGATTGGAGGGGTGGGGAGAAGGGTTTGTTCAGGGTCCAAAGAACAGCACAGGACAAAGACCTGACAAAGAAAAGGGGGAGGGGACAGTAGAGGATGGCCATCAGAACATAAGAACAATTGCAGCCTGCTCCAACCAGCACTTGTTCTACCACTGGCATCAGAAGGACATTTTGTGGTGGACAGCTGCCTCCATGAGCAGAGCCTATGGGTTTAAGGATGTGCCTTCTCAAAGATTCCCAGCTTCCATACTCATAGATCCAAGAGCAACCATGCACCTGGCCCTGTGGACGGAAAGACAAATCACCCCAAGTCCTGACACTAAGGAAGTCACACAGCCCAGTGGGAAGGTGGGGTGTGTAAACAAGCAATTACAACTCAGTGCAAGTACAAGAGCGGACCAAGAGGCTCATTCATTCATCTGAGTACTTACGCCATGTCAGATGCTGCCAGGGGATATGTGCCAAAGTCCTTTCCTCACAGGGAGGATTTTAACAGAGGAAGCAGACAAGAGTCAATATATATCATCATCTCAGGACAGACACGTCAAAACAGTTTAATAAGTGCCATGGGATGGGAGACTGGGAAGAACTAATCCTAGGAAAATCTGAACAGCTCTCCAGATTGCTGTGGGAACAGCAAATGCAAAGGCCCTGGGGTGGGAAACAAGCTTAGTACATTTAGGAAAGAGAAAAGGCCACGAGGGCTGGAGCAGGGTGAGTGATGCGGTTATAGCAACTACATAAAATGTGAAGCGAGGCCAGCCCCCATAGTGGCTTAAGCCTGTAATCCCGGCACTTTAAGAGGCTGAAGTGGGAGCATCAGTTGAGCTCAGGAGTTCAAGACTGGGCTGGGCAACAAAGCAAGATCCTATCTCTACAAAAAGAGAAATGTTAAAATCTAGCCAGGTGCCGTAGCATGTGCCTATAGTCCCAGCTGCTTAGGAGATTGAGGCAGGAAGATCACTTGAGCCCGGGAGTTGGAGGCTACAGTGAGCTATGATCATGCCACTGCACTCCAGCCTTGGCAATACAGTGAGATCCTGTCTCTAGAAAAAAAGTGTGGAAAACCACAAAACAGTGAAATCGATGGCACAGGCAGGTTGTCAACTGGAGATGAAAGGCCTAGGGTGGATGGAGGTATGTCCCAAGCACAGGGAGGCTCCCTTTCCCACAGCTCCACGCTGAAGGATGACTTACTGGCCAGGTGGGTGGGCGTTCTGCATAGAGGGAACAGCACGTTCAGAGTCAGGAGGGGTGACCTGCAAGGTGTGTTCAAGACATTGCAAGTACTCAGTGCAGTTGGGCAGCAAACTGTTTGTTTAATAACACACACAGAATTTCATGTTCTCAGCAGGGACAGACATGTCAAAACAGCTTAATCTATGGCTTGGGAGCCTTAAAATGCATATTCACCCCAGAAATGGGAGACAAGTTGAGTGTGAAAACTGGAGAGGAAGGAAGTCATTAACATTTGGCAGGGCACCACACCAAGTACTAAATATACAATACTTCCCTGAACGCCCACAACCCTGTGAGTTAGCACCACCATCCCCATTTTACAAACAGGGAAGCTGAGGCCAGAGAGTGTACACAGCCCAGCACTGTCAGAGATGG
>NW_012116110.1:715024-716065 GCF_000951035.1 Colobus angolensis palliatus | reverse complement strand
AAGACTGCACCTCAATTCACCCATGAGTTTGGGAGATCGTGCCACTGCACTCCAGCCTGGGTGACAGAGCGAAACTCAGTCTCAAAAAAAAAAAAAAAAGAATTAGGAAAGGATGACAGGGTGCCTGAGGCAACCTGTAGCTTTCAAAGCAGTTGTGTTGAAATGCAAACGGCAATAAACTTAAACTCCAAAAACAGACCTCCATCCAAGACTGCACCTCAATTCACCCATGAGTTTGGGAGCTCACTCAATTTCACTGCCACTTCATCAAACGACGGCATCATCACCCATTTCACAGGGTGAAACCAGGCAAACCCCATGAAAGCACTCTGTAAAATCCAGGCTGGTAAACCTTCCAGTGGGAGGTAGCCAATGGCGTGCACATAACACAGTGGCAGGAGCTCTGGAGGCCGTCACACACACCTGGGTCTAAGCTCAGTCCCCTACACACTCTCCAAGCTCTGTGATCTGGAATAGTTCACTTGGTAAGGCTCAGTTGCCTCATCTGCAAAATGAGGTCAAGATCCCTTCCCTATTCGAATTGTGAGGATTGAATAAAGTAATGCTTCTGAAGAGCATTGCTCAGTACCCATCACAGGATAAGCACTCTTGATGAGGGTTTTCCATCATTAATACTGTAGCAGCAAATAAGCTGACCGCTCCCAAGTAAGAAAAGTCTGTTTTCTTCCTCTCAGAAGAGCATTATGAACACACGGTAGAAAAAAAGAAAAACAAAACCAACAAGTACATCACAGAACCCAAGAAAATTGAAAATATATGTGTATACAACAATTTGTATACAAATGTTCATAATGGTATTATTTAAAATAGCAAACAAGTGGAAACAGCCCAAATGTCCATCAACTGATGACTGGATAAATGAAATGTGGTACATCCATACAATGAACTGTTACTCAACAATAAGGTGGACCAAAGTATCTACACATGCTACAACATGGATGATCCTTAAAAATAATATAAGCAGGGCCGGGCATGGTGGCTCATGACTGTAATCCCAGTACTGTGAGAGGTCGAGGCAGG
>NW_012116110.1:703198-712858 GCF_000951035.1 Colobus angolensis palliatus | reverse complement strand
CCAAAAGGAAGGTGCTAATTTGGCAACACAGGCACAGCCCTGTCTACCCTATGATTTTAAACCTGACTAAGCTCATATAACACTGAAACACAGCTTCACTTTAAAAAAACAAACATACATACAAACCACCACTCCCATAATAGGCACCAAGATAAAGATAATTATAAACGGTTTTGTCCAAAGGTAGGTTGAAAAACCAATTATTAGAGCTGCTCAGCGAAATGTAATCAAGGTTGGCCCCATAGGAAACACACAAGGTCAACTGTTCCCTCCCTGACCTTGGGCACCATCAGAGGATGGTTCCCAAAGAAAAGAGGGACACATTAGTGCCACATAGCAATGAGCCTGGCTAATCCCATAAAGCCAGTGAGCCTACATACGGAGTCCTGAGCTTCAAACACATGCCTTTCTTATTAGAATTGGAGAATAAATGCAAGAAGGCCACCTTTTAGGTATTACGTAGCCAACCCCTGGGAGCCTGTTAAAAATACAGAATCTCAAGCCCTAACTTGGACCTACTGATAAAAATACACATTCTAACTAGAGCCCCTATGTGATTAATATGCACATTAAAGCTTGAGAAGCACCTCTCATCAGGGAGGTGACAGGAAAAAAAATTGTTTGAGAAGCACCTGTCTAGCGGTACTCTCCAACAGAAGTTTCTGCCCATGGTGACAATGTTCTGTAGCTGTGCAGTCCAACACAGTAACCACTAGCCACATGGGGCTACTGAACATGTGAAATGTGGCTACTGCAACCGAAGAGAATGCAATGTTTAATTTTAGTTAATTTAAATTTGTAAATAGCCACATTTACCATATAATTAACCATATCCCTAGCAGTCATTTAAGCCATTTCCGATTTTTTGCTAGTGTAACTAATGCTATGGCAGACACTGTGTGCATACAGCTCCCGCTCCATATTTTGTAGTTAATTATGGATCAAAGGGCATTTTTAAGCCTCTTCATGTGTAATGACCTATAACTCTTAGCAATTTACAGTGCTGCAACCATGAGCAGAATGCCTGATTTTAAGGAAACAATAGCACTTATTCTCAAAAACAGTGAAATTCCTTTTTACACTTTAAGAATCCTTTTGGTAATCTCTAAAATTTTTCTTGGGAGGGAAAAATAAGAAGGCTGAGGGAGCGCAGAGGAAGACTGAATTCCTTACAGAGGCACATGACAAAACTTACCAAACTGATATTCTGAAAATATTGATTTCACCAGCTGTCAGTAAGAGACACAATAATTTTATTTTAAACTGTTAATCTACGGACAAGACTAAAAATCTTACAATTTATGGTTTCAACTGCATAAGTATGTTACATATTTAAAATATCATAAACGTGATAACTGAATGTGTTCTTGCATGGTATACTTAGCACAATGACCGGTGCCCACTGCACCTGATGGAAATCAAGAGAAAAACAAACAATTGCTCCATCATACAGGAACATACTCCATCCAGGCAGGGGGCAGCAAAGACAAGACAGGGAGGGGAAAGGTGAGGTTTCCTGTATCAAATGTGGAGCCAAAGCCAAGCTACCAAAAATAATGAAAATGCCAATCAACAAGCCTTCCTAATTCTTTTGACTTAATAATAAAACAGAGCAGATGAAATTGAAGCAAGTTATAAAAACATTAAAAAAATGTTCGGGTGTTTGAAATAGCCTTGTTTCTAAACTTAGAAGAAGACTTCATTCTTCTATCCTGTATGCCATTATCATATAAACTGAGTGAAGCTGACAGTCTGCATCGTTATCCCATTGGTGACATGGGAAACTTCAGATACGGGCTGACATTTTTTAAAATTCTGAATTAAACATTATTAAGCTCCTCTCAAAAAGTCCATACTTGCCTAGTAACAAAAATTGCAGGCAGAAATTGTATGTGATTTAAAAGCATAAAAAGGCACCCAGTTTCCCTTTTTGTAGAATTTGTAGTTATAGGAAATCATCAAAGGCCACTGCCTGGTAACAGATGTATTATCCACTAGGTGGTGCAGTGATGCAGAAAGAAAAAGGGAGAGAATGCCGGTTCCCCACAAATTGAAAATTTCAAAACATAATTCAGAGGAAATTAGAAATAGACTTTAAAAATTATAATAAAAGCCAGGTATGGTGGCTCATGCCTGTAATCTCAGTACTTTGGGAGGTTGAAGTGGGTGAATCGTCTGAGTTCAAGAGTTCAAGACCAGCCTGGGCAACATGGTGAAATCCTGTCTCGATTAAAAATACAAAAATGAGCCATGCGTATTGGCGCATGCCTGTAGTGCCAGCTACTCAGGAGATTGAGGTGGGAGGACAGCTTGAGCCCAGGAGACTCAAGTGAGCTGAGACTGTGCCACTGCACACTAGCCTGGGTGACAGAGTGAAACCACATCTCAAAAAAAAAAAAAAGTGAGAGAGAAGAAAGAAAGGGAGACCCTGGCACTGATCACACCTGCAGTGATGGCTTTCTTGGAGCCACTGAGGCCAAGGGAACCATCCAAGGACTTAGCACCAATCAAGATCCCCTTGTGAGGAATGAATAAAGCAACCTATGATGTCTACACCAGGTCCCAAAGCCACTGCCGCAGCACATTACTGAGGAGTAGGTAAGAAACTGGCACTGGGGTCTGCAAGAGAAATGTTTACTAAACATTCAGAGAAACAGATGTACACAACAGAATAAGAACATACTGAGGGACGAACTGCACTATCCAGAAATATTTATCCCAAGGAGAGCAACAAACCACCACCAAAAACTGTCTATTGAAAGAAAATTCAAGCAAGAACTTCTACTGCATTTGCCAAGATGAATTAGGCTTTTGCTTCCTCTTGGGGCCTGGAGACCAAAAGACAGACAACGTCACACACACCAAGCTTTCTCCGACTGCTCCAGTTTATAAGTAGTTCAAGTTCCTGGTATGCACTAGCCAGCTGTATCATCTCTAGGTTCTCTGAGCATCCGGTGAATAACACTCATCTCACAGGGTTCTTGGTGAGGATTAAGTGAGAATTTTATATGAAAGTTTTTTTTTTATTTTTTGATATAAGTTCTTGCTATGTTGCACAGGCTGGTCTCGAACTTCTGGGCTCAAGCAATCCTCCTGCCTCAGCCTTCCAAGCAGCTGGAATTATAGGCATATGCCACCATGCCCCACTTTATGTTGAGGTTGCTATAAACTATAAAGTACCACTCAAATGAGGGGTGTTTCTAACATTAACAATATGCCCCACTCTAGCAAGGGCAATCAACAGTGGTATAAGCTTAATATAAGATTTAAAACATACAGCTGGGCGTGGTGGCTCACGCCTGTAATCCCAGCACTTTGGGAGACAGAGGGGGGCGGATCACCTGAGGTCAGCAGTTCAACACCAGCCTGGCCAACATGGCAAATCCCCGTCTCTACTAAAAATACAAAAATTAGTCAGGCACGGTGGCATGTGCCTATAATCCCAGGTAGTTGGGAGACTGAGGCAGGAAAATCACTTCAACCTGGGAGGTGGAGGTTGCAGTGAGCTGAGATCATGCCACCACTGCACTCCAGCCTAGGGAACAGAGTGAGACTCTGTCTCAAAGAAATAAATTAATTCATTAAAAAACGAACTGCATTCAGTCATTGAACATTTAGTCTCCATTGTACATCAGGCTTTGAAAACAAAGACCTGTCAACATAGGACACAGTCCCCACCCACAAAATGATGTTTGTTTTTAGGACACAGAAAGGCCCGGGAACAGCTAATGGACCTGGAGTAACAGTGACTGATACATACATTCTTTCGCTCAAAGCCTTTCTGAATCTTCTAAGCCAAAGGAACCTCACAAAATTTCTCCACTGCTTTTCATTTCTCCAAGCCTTTGAACCCACACCAGCACTTCATTGTTACTCTGAAGTTTCCTCTGACAGGAAATAACGAACTGTTTGGAACTGAAATAGTCAACAACTCAGAAACGCAACAGTCCATGTGGCAGAGTTGAAATCCTGCAATCCAGAGAAATAGGAACATCTGAAACATCAAAAACACAGACAGAAATGTTTGATGATAGAAAGACATTTCAGTTTTATGGCCTTTCTACATCCTACAAACAAAATGTGCTTTTATTGGTCACCACCTAACACTGGGAAATCTGCATTTGCAACTTCTCAAGTGGCCCTTGTTATCAGTCCTACATTGAAACCAGAAGCAAACCTGCCTGTCAGTGCTCAGATCCAACCCCTTTTCCTTTTCGTTTTTCCAAGCTATGAGTAACTTGGGGCGTCTCATGCAGCCAGCATCTTCCCACAGGTCAGCATCCTGATCTACTATTCCCAGATTGCAGAACTGGAGACAATCAAGCTAACACCCTGCTTCCGGGAGGTCTGAGGCAGGAGCCAGGAAACATTTTCTCAAAGGGCCTGACAATAAATAGTTTAGGCTTTCCATTACAAGAGGCAAAAATCAAGGAGATCATATAGATACTTATATAACCATTTAAAATGCAAGAACAGTTCTTAGCTAGCAGGCAGAGAACAAACAACCAACAGGCAGCTGGCTGTATGTAGCTTGCTAACCACCAGACTCAATTTATGCAAAAGTTAGTAACAGAAGACTGACATGCAGGGGCCATGGACCCTACCTGCGAGGCGCCCACACGGGTGCTGGTACAGGCACACACACGTCTCAACTGCTGGTTTATTTTGCCTCATTTTTCACTTCTATCCTCTACAAACTTTAGGTCTGTCCTTAGCATCAAGCACACCATTTGGGGATAAACTTGTTTTAAGTGTTTTTATTGGGTTACTGATTTCTTTGTACTTATTTAATTAACAAGAGATAAGTTCTTAGTGAGTACATAATCCAAAAGTTAGGTCAGCTCAAAGTGAACTATGCTTGGTAGCAACTTCTCTGGTTACATTTTTACCTAAACTAAAATCTGAACTTGTTCACAGTTTCCAATCACATACTGCAGGGGAAGCTGACCTAAGGTCAAAATCTTGCTTCAGATAATCTTCAAAGAAGAAGATTAACTATGTTTATCAGTATTATCAACACATGTATTGGGCAAGACTCTGTGCAGAAAAATTATGTTGGACACAGAGAAGTAAAAACCTTGGCTCCTGGCCGGGCGTGGTGGCTCAAGCCTGTAATCCCAGCACTTTGGGAGGCCGAGACGGGCGGATCACGAGGTCAGGAGTTCGAGACCATCCTGGCTAACACGGTGAAACCCCGTCTCTACTAAAAAATACAAAAAGCTAGCCGGGCGAGGTGGCTGGCGCCTGTGGTCTCAGCTACTCGGGAGGCTGAGGCAGGAGAATGGCGTAAACCCGGGAGACGGAGCTTGCAGTGAGCTGAGATCCGGCCACTGCACTCCAGCCCAGGCAACAGAGCAAGACTCTGTCTCAAAAAAACAACAACAACAACAAAAAAAACCTTGGCTCCTGATCTCAAGCTAGGATGCAGTTTATGTACTCTCAGGAAAAGACACTGAGGGAGGTGGCACCCACAACTCAAGGCAAACTGCTATAGGAGAAATTTTTTAAAGAGAGGGGATAGGCATTGGAAGTTTCCCTTGCCCACCATGAAGTCCAATTTAGAATCTGGTCAGAACCATATATCCACCATCTGTCACAACTGAGTTAGAACCAAGAATCAACTTTTCTTTTTGATTTTGAGGTGGAGCCTCCACCATGGTGCCCAGGCTGGAATCAGAACTCACTGTGGCCTCCAACTCCTGGGCTCCAGCGATCCTCCTGCCTGCCTCAGTCTCCAAGTAGTTGGGACCACAGGCATATGCCACCACACTCAGCAAGAATCTCAGTGAATCTGAAAATGCTACTAACATTTTAAACAGTAACACAACCTTAGACTGCCCACAGAAACTCAACTAACCTATCAATTCTGGGTCCTGGGGAAAGACAGACAGTGAGGAAGAGAAATAAGCACCCTTCCTAGGGTTCAGTGGAGAAACAGGAAAGAAGCGAAGTTTGTATGCGGAGACTTCCTAGGTCTTTCTACACCTTGGGCTGCTTGCTCTGGTTATCAGTGTCCTCCGCCTCCACCCTGTCCCGAGGCCAACGTCTAGGCAGTATCTGCTTCAAAATTCCCTAACTCCATCCCCAATCCAAATTATCTCTTTAACAATGTGTATGGTGTCAGTTAGACAGTAGAAGAAAGCTGACTGGTCTACTCTACACTCAAGTGTGGCTGTCTGATAACCTAAAATCTCTTGGAGGTATTAGATGTTTTAGGAGAGGTACTTTGACCCCAAGGAAACTTGCAATGGAATTCCAATCCTCAAGGCAAACACAGCATATCTATGCTGTCCTTTCCAATTCTAGAATCCCGGAGTTTGTAACCATACGTTTTTCCTGATATTAATAATAGTTTTTGAGGGAAGTGGTTGATGGAACAACACAGTCATTTCTAACTAGAGGCTATGGACTTGAAGAAAGAATACTCTCACATGATAAGACATATTCTTAACATGTCTATAATAAAGTTGTGATTTTAGCTAGCTATATACATAATCGCTTAATAATTCCCTATAAGGCTGTGTCTTAGAGAGAATTTAGAGTCTTTGAGATCTCATACAGTAATGAGCACAGAGAGGTCTCTGATGAATGAAGACATCTCTTGACAACATTGATATGTTACTGTTACTCAAGATTCTCTGGAGATACAAATATTTCTAAGCACTTTCAGCAAAGATGTTTAAACTCCTAATAATCAACACAGGGCCTTAAGCTTCTCCTATTTTCTTGCCACTGTGATTCTAAAAAGCAGAGACAGGTGGAGTTGACAGAATCTACAGGTTTCAAATTAGTCAAATGGACCTTGGCTCAAATCCCCTCCGTGTCACACAAGCCATGTGACACTGGGCAATTTACTTAATGTTTCTGAGCCTCCGTTTCCCACCTACAAAATAGGGTTAACATTTACCCCTTGTTGACACCAAGGGCCTAACACTACCTCAGCCCTGTGATCTCCTTCCCCAGCTTTGCTAGAGAAAAGCTAACCAAACACGGTCTTACAGCAAAACAAACCACACCTTACTTTGTCTCCCGGGCTCTGCCATGGGTAGGCATTTCACAGATCAGAAGTTCCACTTAACACACGGGAACTGAGCTGGAGTGAGCCAGCCCCCAACACACCCCAAAATATTTGTAGAACTCAAGAACACATTCTCAGAGCAGTTCTATAAGCTCCATTAATGCATATTTTGGACTTGTCGGTCCAACAATACAGTCACAGGTTCAAAAGATTTCCATATTTCCTGCAAAGTGCTTTTTTCAGGAGGCAAGGAATACTCTAAGAAAGGGGAGAGAATGCACACTCAGTGTGATAAACGTGTGCTTATCACATTCCAGGCTTTTGAGACTCACCTTCTCCCTTCTCTTCCTTTCACCTTCCCCTATTTACTGAGCAACTACTCTACACCATCCCTACCTAGGAATGCAAAGAACCAGCCCTGCCCTCAAGAGCTCACAATCAATACTCCCTAATGTTAAAACTGACCACCCATCCAACAAGAGGTGGAATCCAGGCCAGTGGGTTTAGACCCTCACTGAAAACACACTGATCTTCTGAAAGGATAAACACATGCACTGAAGCCTATATCTAATTGAGGACATTTTTTACAGTTCACTGTTTCCAAGCATTCCTTTTGATTACGCTCATCTCAATCAAAAAGCTTATGTTGCTTATGTTGCTGAAAGATAAAGGACTATCCATGTAGCAGACTACACTAACATAGCCAGTATATCTCAAATTGGAACAGACGAAAAAGATAGAGAAACAGAAATGACAGCATCCCCAGTTTCTACAACACTTAAATATAAAGCCAGCCAAGTAAGTCTGGTAACCGTCTGGAGTGGTATGTTACAGCTGTTGTTTTAGGACAGTTCATTGCTGTGATATAATCCAATCAGGTCAACATTTATATTTAATCATCCAATCACACTCAAAGACAATTCAGAACAACAATGCAATTGTTACTTGGAGCTTACTACTAAGCCAAATGAGATGTTTTTCCCCCACATAGACATGTGTATGTTCCTTCTGTTCTATTAATAGGCGAGAGCAGGCCATGCATGCTGACTGCAAATATTCTTTCTGTGGTAATAAAAAGGAGCAAAAACATTGCCAATTTATGTTTCCTGGAAAAGTGCATCACAAACATGATACTTAGAAGTTCAGCAATGCCTGAACTAATTTTATTTTTAGCCCAGTCCTGTTTCCCCACACTTCTCAGCAGAAACGCCCACAGAGAAATTTATCTTTAAAAAGCAGGTGACTAACAAATTCCTGATTGTGGGGAGGTTCCAGGGACTAAGGAGGAAACTGATGGAATTTCAGTTGCCTCTCTTAACTTTCCCTAACTTTTGTGGAATATTAGTTCACTTGACAATTTGCTTCTAAAGAATACTGTCAAATAAAAATAAAGGCTGTACTTTATAAAAATACACAAAGCAACACCACGGGTCCCTTCCTCCAGCTGTAACACTACTAGCTGAAATACTGATAGATATTTAGGTCAAAAATATGTATGTCAATTTAAAACCAGGCATTTTTGCCAAAAGAAGTGAATTAGGTCAATGCCCATAAGAAGCTCCCCTCTGGCTCTATTTTCCAGTTTCCAAACAGTGAAGCCCTTTGTGCATTGTATATCAGCCACTGTAAACTGTTTGGACATCCATTGTTAGCCCTGGCCGACTAAAAGTCTGGAGAAAAAGAGATAAAACCAAATTCTGTCAATGTATTTCTAGCACATTCATTTACTAAGCAAGCTTTACAAACAGTCAGCTCACTTGAACTGCTAAACCAGTGGCTGAAATAGTCACTGGTTATACTTATCTTTCCACTTAGAATATTTGCTTTCTTTATCATTTCAAATTTCTCTGCAAGGAGCCTTCAGAAGTAGTACTACAGAAGCCGAAAATGTTAATCAATACATCTTGACCACTCCGTTTCTAGCAAATCACCTTAGGGCAGTAATAGTAGGGTCCCTGGAAAGTAAAACAGGTCTGGGTTATAGGAAAAATTATGTGAAGGAGGAAAAAATTCACATTCTAAAGTTCAGAAAAACTCAGTTCTTTCCATGTGTGACATCATTACAGAATATTGATTCAAGATTTGTAAATGTCTTAAAAGCACTACATTATAGCTCATGTTTCCTAAAATAAGCTCATAACAGGACAGACACTTCTGCCAACTGTTTTGGTAGACTACAGTGTTCCCTCTGCAAGAGATTTGAGGTACAAAATATGATAACAATCTTCCATCTCATTTATCAAAAGACAAAGGAAGTTAAAGACAGGGAAAAAAGTAACCCCATCTATCAGTCAGATTTATATATTACCTTTTATTAATAATAAATTGGAATGGCTTTGAAAAGAAAACACTCATTAGGTTCCATAAAATTATACATCAAAGCAGCAGCTCTTAGAATTAAGTCACCTTTCAGCTCTACATTAACTTACAGGCTTGAAAACTAATTTCTCAAGCTTATTCCTTTAGAAAAGTACCTAGAATCACAGAGCAATAGATGCAGAATCTGAGAGGCCCTTCCAGAAAAACACCTTATGTGGCAGGGAGCTCTTACAGTGGCATCCATATGACTATAAAGTGAGAAGAATGAACATGAGTTATAAAAATCAGTCTGGGCCGGGCATGGTGGCTCATGCCTATAATCC
>NW_012116110.1:691511-701533 GCF_000951035.1 Colobus angolensis palliatus | reverse complement strand
TGCTTGAACTCAGGAGTTGAAGAGAAACCTGTCCCTACTAAAAATACAAAAATTAGCTAGGTGTAGTGGCACATGCCTGTAATCCCAGCTACTTGGGAAGCTGAGGCAGGAGAATCACTTGAATCTGGGAGGCACAGGTCGCAGTGAGCTGAGATCACGCCACTGCACTCCAGTCTGGGTGACAGAGTGAGACTGTCTCAAAAAAATATTTTTTTAATTTAAAAAAAGTTTTTAAAAAAATCCCTAACCTATGGTCCTAGGAATTCACACACGAGAAATGAGTGCACGTGTCCACAAGGCAACGTGTAGCTGCTTTTCATGGCAGCTTTATTCATAAGAGCAAAAACACTGAAAATAACCCAAATACCTATCAATAGAAGAGATAAGCCGAATGTGGCAGATGCATATAAATGGAATACTACTCAGCGGTAAAAAAGAACTACTGAATCTCACACAACAAATATGGATGAATTTCACAGAGGTTTGGCTGAGTGAAAGATGACAGACATAAAACGTTCATTTTCTTTATATATAGGTCCTCTCTCAAGTTCAAGCAAAAAATATTCCATGGTGAGAGAACTCAGAAGAGAAGTTCCCTTGTAGGTAGGTGTGGTAATCATTGGAAAAGTGGCAAGAGAGAACTTTCTAGAGTGATGGAAAATTCTAGTTTTTAATCTAGGTGGTAATCACGCAGGTGAACACATTCATGTAAAAATGCATCCACCTCTGGAACGAGAGAGTGATGATGGTGTTTACAAAATACTGTGAGTGTATTAAATGCCACTGAATTTTATACTTTAAAATGATTAAAATGGTACACTTAATGTTATGTGTACTTCACCACAATAAATAAAATTCATTGGCCAGGCGCGGTGGCTCACACCTTTAATTCCAGCACTTCGGGAGGCTGAGGCAGGTGGATCACCCAAGATCAGGAGTTCGACACCAGCCTGACCAACACGGAGAAACTGTCTCTACTAAAAAAAAAAGAGAGATACAGAATTAGCCGGGCACAGTGGCACACGCCTGTAGTCCCAGCTACTCGGGAGGCTGAGGCAGGAGAATCACTTGAACCCGGAGGGCGCAGATTGCGGTGAGCCAAGATGGCACCATTGCACTTCAGCCTGGGCAAAAAGAATGAAACCCCACCTCAAAAAATAAAAAAAAAAAAATTATCAAGTGCTCTACTTGAGATTTGTGTGTGTGTGTACACACACATAACATATATAACTTCATTGAAACTGATAACGCAGAAAAACCTTCATTATCAATAAGCAGACTTGTAACAAAGGACATGCCACTGCTTCCACAGGAAACTTTTCTTCGTGGAAACATCAGGCAAATTTTTTTAGCTCTAAGTCTGGCAAATTGAGTCTACCTTTTCTGCCTCTTTCTGATCCTTCACTTCCCAAAGTCATCTGCCAAACTGTGCACTTAAATAGTATAAGTAGACTAAATATTTCTCCCAGACCTTTGATTAAAATTCAATTTAGGCTCAAAACAAACTTGGGGCCTCTTCCTTTCAATGTGTTGCAAACTTGGGGCCTCTTCATTTCAATGTGTTGCCACTTGCCTTTGTTTTTAGACTTTAACAATAACACCAGAAGGAAACGCATAAATGTTTCCAGTTCCATTTCTGGAAAATTTCAGTGAGTGTCTAAGATGCCACAATCTCTCTCCCCTCTTAAAACTCACCCAGACACTAAACAGACCAATCCCAGGAAGGCAAAGTACTCTGCCTGAGGTGATGTGGAAAAACTCCAACATGCCTGAAGTTATGCTGAAACTCAGATGACAGGAGTGATTTTACACCAGTGAACAATGTGGTTTTGCAGTAGTGACCGGTAGGCTCATCTTCAACACATTTGTGAAGAACAAATCAGACAGAGCTCCCAGCTGCAGGCCTGCTCCTCCTTCCAAGCGTATGTCATAGGCTATGTGGCCCTGGGGAGAAGTCCATGGGGGTGGAGAGGAAGAGGAAGAGGAAGAAGGATTCTCAAGAAGCTCTGCAAGACGGTTGCAGTTGCTGGCTTAGGCTGCAGAGTAAGGAAGAGAATCCAGCACATGCTGTGCTGGTACATAATTTAAGCTGCAACTGAATAATAGATCTTTCCATCACTTCATGAGCAAAACAACCACCAGTCACTCTTGGGCTCTGTTTGTCTTTTTAAAAAATGCTTTTCAGAGAGAATCCACTAAAAAGAAAAGAGAAGAGAGAAAAGAAAAAGAAAGAAAGCAAATATAGTTTAAGGAGCACAAAAACATTTTAAGATGATAAGAACAAATAGAAATCATTTAGAATGTTCTCTAGGTTTTAGACTCAAACTTCAAAACCCTCAGAACCTTAAGCACAAAAGACTGAGACGATCAACTGTAACTACTGATTTTCTGATAAAGAAATTGAGAACTTGGCTGGGCGCGGTGCCTCATGCCTATAATCCCAGCACTTCGGGAGGCCGAGGCGGGCAGATCATGAGGTCAGGAGTTCGAGACCAGCCTGGCCAACATGGTGAAACCCTGTCTCTACTAAAAATACAAAAAATTAGCAGGGTGTAGTGGCACATGCTTGTAACCCTAACTACTTGGGAGGCTGAGGCAGGAGAATCGCTTGAACCTGGGAGACGGGCATCGCAGTGAGCCGAGATCCGGCCATTGCACACCAGCCTCGGCGACAGGGCTAGACTCCATCACACACACACACAAAAAAAAAGACGGAAATCGAGAACTAGAGTCACAAGACAGCAAAAGTCACCCAGCTAATCAGTGGTGTAGCTGATGCTGCTTCCACACCATTACACAAATGGTCTGGATGAAATTCTATAATTTTTTTTTGGATAAAATTTTCTGGATGAAATTCGCAATTCTAAGAAATGATCATCCACTCACTATATAAATGTCAGGAATCCACTGTCCTAATTTCTCAATTAGTATCTTATTCCTACTAGCTTATACAAGCCTGCCCCAAACCAAGTCAGTCCAATTTTAGTGGATATATTTGGTGCTCTGTTAGCTTCTGGGGTTACCAAGATGACTCAGACCAGGGAGGGACTCAGGGCTGATGGGAAGTGATAAGGGCTAGAATAAATACTAGCATGCGCATCCTCACCAATCACAGGCAAGAACACAATTGACTCAGCCAGACTGCAGAAGTTAAGGGAGAAACCAGGCTGCTAAAACTGAGCTCACCAGGAAGTTCCTTCCAAATGATTCATTCTTTTCAAAACCAGAAATGTTAAATTTTGCTAATTAATTGCCTCAAATAATTTCATCTGCTTTGCCATATACACCTAGGAACCATCTTCCAAGGACTGAGAGCGGAATGGTTGTCTCTCGAAGCCTACATTACTTACTCCTGTTCCCATTGTAGAGCTCCACCCAGAGTCTCAGGTGTGCTCCACCTTATAAGGCATCAAAGAAACACAACCTAGAACTCGGAACGCTTCCTTTAATACTCTGATAACAAATGACTCTCAACAAATGGAAATAAACAGCTCCAAATGGAGCATTATTTCCCCCTCAGAAGAACTTAGAAAGTCCTTGAAGCTACATGTCCTGGAAGAGTTCATTAATTCCTACTGATGACTAGAAAGTACTGTTTTCTCTGTTTACCTTCAACTCAAGGGACAAAATCCAAAGTATCTGCAATATTCTCATGTCTCCATCAAAGCTTTTAATACGATGGCAAAGGCATAACTAACTGGATTTTAGTCACGATCTATTCATTACAGTCATAACTGTTAGCTACCAGTAAGAATAACTATTCTAATAACTCTCTCCCACAATGGGTTACAAACATTCCCTCCAAATGCCTGACTTGTCATTAACTCACGTATTTAGTCCCATAGTTACATAGGGTATCTACAATATAGGGCATACTATAAAGTTTCCAAAGATGATACCATGTTTTCCCTGTGAATATAATGCATATATTTAATATGGCTGACTGAAGTCTATAATAGAAATAATAATTACCACACTAATTCTGAAGTCCATGTTCACATACACATATAAGTAAAATTTAGTAAACATGTGTACTCAAGAATGTGACATAAGATCTTTGCCATGATTAAAGGTATGATTTAAAATCTTTTGGTCAGCCTAACTTCCTAAAACACAAATATTTGATTCATGGAAGATCCATTAAGAAATTCACTTTCAGCCGGGCATGGTGGCTCATGCCTGTAATCCCAGCACTTTGGGAGGCCAAGGTGGGCGGATCACAAGGTCAGGAGATTGAGACCATCCTGGTTAACACAGTGAAACCCCGGCTCTAGTAAAAATACAAAAAATTAGCCGGGTGTGGAGGTGGGCGCCTGTAGTCCCAGCTATTCAGGAGGCTGAGGCAAGAGAATGGCGTGAACCCGGGAGGTGGAGCTTGAAGTGAGCCAAGATCACGCCACTGCACTCCAGCCTGGGCAACAGAGCCAGACTCCATCTCAAAAAAAAAAAAAGAAAGAAAGAAATTCACTTTCACCACTGCTGCTGTTATTGCACCCCCATACAGTAACTGTAGGAAGAAAAACGAAATAGAAACCATAACCACTGATATTCTAATTGGGCTAAAAGTTAAAATAAACATTCATTGTAACAAAATGTATCTGACTATGGTCTGAAATATACAGTGGTGTGTAAATGGTTAAGGAAAGCTACATTACGTTTTTCAGGTTAAAAAAACCTGATTTAACTTTAACCATCTGGCAGAGGCACTAAACAAATATCTGTGCTGATTTTAAATGACTAAAGTACAAGTTACTAATTGAAAACTTAGGATTTCTCATAAATGGTGTGAACACACACATCACTAGGGTCTACTGAAACAGTATTTTCTCTTCTCCTTGATGTATTCGCCTACCATGAGCATGCATCTCTCTAGGTCAAAGCAGGGCTACTTGTTTTCTACCTCAAGGCTTCCAGTTCCCATGAAAATCCTTGTTAAAGCCTATTTTACAGACCAATACAAGCTTCATATTAAAAAAAAAAAGAAGAAGAAAAAGAAAAGAAAAGAACAACTTATCCAGTTGACATTCTTCTGACTTTGAGAAATTAAATGCATTTATAGGTGAAGCTGTTTGGCTGTCCACATTCTTCGGCAATGAATCATGAGCAAGAGTCACTTGATAATAGAGTGATGTCCTTCATCAGTGCCAAAATACTTCCCTATCACTCTATCATTTCAAAAATGTCATACCAACAGACCTTTAAAAACTGCAGAATGGCGGCTGGGCGCGGTGGCTCAAGCCTGTAATCCCAGCACTTTGGGAGGCAGAGACGGGCGGATCACGAGGTCAGGAGATCGAGACCATCCTGGCGACCACGGTGAAACCCCGTCTCTACTAAAAAATACAAAAAACTAGCCGGGCGAGGTGGCGGGCGCCTGTGGTCCCAGCTACTCGGGAGGCTGAGGCAGGAGAATGGCGTGAACCCGGGAGGCGGAGCTTGCAGTGAGCTGAGATCCAGCCACTGCACTCCAGCCTGGGCGACAGAGCGAGACTCCGTCTCAAAAAAAAACAAAAAAACAAAAAAAACCTGCAGAATGGCTTATGGAAGCAGAGAAAGGAATGAGAATTGGGCCAGACATTAAAACAAACAGCTCTACAAATCCACTGTCTGCAACCACACCTAAGACATCTGGTGGATAAGAGCAGGATGCACACGCTTAAGACAGAAAGTCCATCAAATTCAACTTTCCTGGCTATTCTGGGCCATTCTGTGTTTGACTTTCTTGAAGGCATGGTCGAGGTATACCAGGCTCTCTATTAGTAAGCGCCACACTCAAATGTTAAGCAGTACTGTGTACACCTTAGATGTCAAGGGCTATCTTTACCATTTTTGCCTTAGCCTCATATTACTCATTCCCAATTGATAATTTTTCTTAAAGCAAACTCACTGCTTTACTTAATATTTATTTTTGCCTCATTCTAAGCAATCTAGCCTTGAAATAAATGGATGTGGTAGCTGGTTTTCTGCTTTTTATTCCTAACATATAATATTCATGCATCATAACTGAAAAATAGAATATGTATCTCCCTGCACCACCTGTAAGTCTGTCTGTATACCAGACTTTGGAAAGCACTGTTGTGGGCATAGCATAAAAAGTAGAGAAAATATTTTATTAAATGATTAGGTATTTAGGGGGTATGACAGTCCTTACTCTGTCTCCTCTGAGAGCTCACAGGTTATCTAGGATGATGAAGCTTTGGTTGTTTAATGGCCAGCTGGATGACAGAGACACGAATTCCTTTTAAAAACAGAATGGAACCCATCACTGTTATGGGGAGCCATTGTCCCAGCTTGTGCAGGTCTTCTGGGGCTCTAGCTGTCAGTCACCCAGTTCTAAGAAGTGCTTTTCCTAATGAAATGGAAAAAGTGGAAGCAGACACTCTCCAACTTAGAACTCTGTCTCTCACACTACAATGTATGCAGCATACTAGCTCAATAAACTGCTTTCCTAGGTATCAACCACAATTAAAACTAGTGGCCGGGCACGGTGGCTCACTTCTGTAATTCGAGCTACTTGGAATGCTGAAGTAGGAGAACTGCTTGAACCCGGGAGGCAGAGGTTGCAGTGAGCCAAGATTGTGTTACCACACTCCAGCCTGGGCAACAGAGCAAGACTCCATCTCCAAAAAACAAACAAACAAACAAAAAATTAAATTAAAACTAGCTATTGCAATACTGCATATTGGATTTCCAAGCCTGAATTTTTTTTCCCATTGCTATCACGTAGCCTTTTCAAAAAGTTTAATCGTAATATCACCTTAGACCTTCCCAAATTCACTTTCTATATGGGCATCTACTAAAAATGCTGATTGCAAAAATTCCTATGAAGGTGAAATAGGCCCTAAATAGGTTTTTAAACCTTAACAAAGTTCCCATAACCATTGATGTGTTTAACCCGCTAAATGGGTGTTAAATCTAACCTCTGAGTCTACGTTTCTGATCCTGACCCTTGGATTTAGGATCAAGACACAAACTCAGTTAAACACCAGAGAAAACTGTTCTGCTTCCCTCCACTCCCATCTGGGGCAATCTCACCCTCAGACACTACCATATACCAAATCACCTCTGGCAAATCAAAGCTGGCTGGTCCAACAACTATTAGGCCCCTGATTACTGCTTAGAGTCAAATCAATGAGGCATGTTATTGGGAATCAGCTCTCAACCTAGATAAATTCATCTGTAGCCACAACTGCTTAATGAGATTCGTTCTAGAGATTAGGAAAGGAATTCCCTGGTGGCTCATATTGTTGGTAGACTATGTTGAAAGTTTCAGCAGTGATTGCAAACCCTTCTACCGCTTCAGCCTGACCCCACACCACACCCACACTTCATGCCACTCCCCAACCAAATCTGCACGACTTTTTAAATTACTATTTATATTACTAGACATAGTATTGTACACAGGACTAAAGTGGCCCCACCTAGTTTCAAGAACTTATGTCTCCTAAAAAGATAACCTTCTTAAGGAGAGAAAACCTTGCTAACCTCAAAATCTCCCTTGCCTTTAGTAGCATGCAGAAAGTTCTCACGCTTGTCCCGAAGAGAAATGGTTGGCTGTGAACTTTTGTCAATGTACAAAGAACTAGATCAAAAGTTAAACGTAGGCAGAAGTCATTGCAAAAGCAGTTCCCCAGAGGGTGATGTAAAAATTCATTGGTCTTAGGCCTATGAATGCCTCAAAAATAGTTATGGGGCGGAATGTTTACTGGGAAACTGGTTCGCTTCTTTTGTAGGGAAAGACAAGACATTTAATACATTAGGGATTTTTATGACTTCCCCCCACCCAAAGCTTCGTTATGGCCTTCAAGGCCTTTCAACAGAGTGTGAACAACAACTCTTTCAATTGTTTCCTGGACACCTACCTGGCACCTCCTACGTGTATCTCTAGATCCCACTTCCCTTATCAACCCAGGACCCAGCACTTAAGAGTTTTCAGCACCCGTTTTGGTTCATATTACTAGCTACCATTTACTTAGCATCCACCACATGCCTTGTACCCTACATCATTTCACTCAGACCTCACTCAGCCCCGTGAGGTGGGCGCATTACTAGCCCCATTTTCTACAGCGGCTTGCACGGTGAGGTATCTGTTCAAATGTCTTTTATTCCAGCAAGAATCCCTGAAGGGAGTGCATATAGGACCAATCCCACCCTTTGCTGAATTTCTGTATTACAGAGTGTGCATAGGCATCATACATCCCCTCTCTCAGTCTCAGGAATCCCGACAGAGATTGCAGAGTAAAGTCTTAACAGTTTCAGGTCCACTAGCTTCCGAAATGCAGAAATTGAATCTTGTTCGTCTTTGTATCTCCCACAGTGACTGGCAGGAGTAGGGGTTCATTCAGTGTTATAATAACTGGATGGTACTGAAAAAGTTACAGCAGCATTTCATGGGGGAAAAGTTCGCCTTCATCAATCTGCAGAAGTAGCTCTGAAAAGCCACAAGAAACACCTCAAAAGCCACCGGTGCTTTAGTAAAGCACCTCTGCTTCTGCCGTCTCGCCACAGTGAGGAAGCTCCAGCACTCTGTCCATGTTACTAAATGGCACTCATCAGATTCTTAATGACTTGCAGGCTTTCCCAACAGGACTGGGTGACAGAGGCACGCTCCTGCCCATCTCCGTAATCCCCACACTGAAGTGGAGTTGTTCATGAAAACTTACAGAATAATCAAATTTCATTCTCTCAAGCAGGATATGCACTGGTACTTTGCTACAAATATATTTAACGCTACGAATTTCTCACTTCAAGTGATCTGCCCAGGTGTGCTCTCTTAGAAAATTACCTCTCTCTCTGAATCATGCTGACAAAGGTGGACCTGTTTTCCCAAGAGGACCGTCAGCACACCCAGCACAGACCACCTGGGAAGCTGAAGAAAACGGCCTCCCTCCTCCCCGCTGGGGTTCCCCGGGCGGAGACCCGGAGTGAGCAGCGCAAGGCAGTTTCTATTAAGGGATGACTCTCCTTTGGGAACTTAAGGGAAACCACAACCATCATTACTCAGGCCAGACAGCTGCCAGAAAAGCAGCCTAGCCTAAGAACTGAAGCTGAAATAGAGGTGAGAGGCTGTATTCCATTACTAAGCGCGGGAGCACTCACTCCCAAGTTTGTCCACATTTCAAGAATGTTAAAACCCTGTGGTAGAAACCCCTGATTATTTATAACTTAAACTACTGTGTAAAAGCGGAAACTTGACAAATGAAGACACAAAATAAAAGGAACTGGTGACAGGTAGGACAGTATCAGAATACAAAGCATTCATCACACTCCTCTTTTGTGGGTCCTTCCAAACCTCCATCCCCATTCTCTACTGAAAAAAAAAAATTGACTTATACTACAGAGGCAACTGATTGAAAAGGAAAAGGGATTCTGCTCTGTGAGGAGTTTTCAGTTTCTCTCATGTACACAAGTCTGTAACTGCATCAATACAGAGTGTAGTTTGAAATAGAGAAGGAAACACAAAGACATGCAAGCGACACAACAGACACAACGAGACGCCTCCAGGCCAGGAGAAATCCAGGACACTGGGTTCAAGACAGTGTCCCCTACTCGCGCCTTAATCTCCAGCCCAAGTGACTTCAGAGTAAAGGTTCTAGGAGCCCCGGAGGCCGCGAACCATCAACCCGGACGGTGAAACCTACCCCTCCCCTGCGTCCCACGCCCGGGTGGGAGAATCCCAGCTTCCTACGGCGCATCGGGGAACAACTTCAGAGCAGCACGCGAGCAGAGCCCCGCGCTCCCACGCTCACGCTCGCGACCCTCCTCCCAACCGCGCGGCACAAGGAGGCACTTACGCGGAGCCAACCTGACAGCTCCCGCCGCGGAGGAAACCCGCGGTCTCCTCGCACCGGCATCTCGGACGCAGGTCCCGCGTAAGCGCGCAACTCCGGGTCCCGCTTCTGCTCCTACTCCTCCTGGGCACCACGGGACAGTACTCTGACCCGCAGCCCCAGCCGCCGGGGTGCCGACCCGCGGGGACCCACCCCTTTGTCCCTCCTCCCGAGGCGGCGGCGGCGGAGGCA
>NW_012116110.1:672570-691341 GCF_000951035.1 Colobus angolensis palliatus | reverse complement strand
GCGTCATGCGCAACTCCTGGCCGGGGGCGGAGAGCGGCGGCGGCGGCAGGAGAAGCCCAAGGCCCGAGCGGCCCGCGCCTGTACTCCTTCACCCCCGCCAGCCCGATGGTTCGTTCCGCGGCGTGCACTGGAGCAAGCAGGTCCAGCTCCGAGCGCGCGCGCCCTGGTTTGAAGACCTGGAGTGAGCTCCGGGCGCTGCTGGCCCGAGTGGCCGCAGGGTTTCCCCGATGAGGTCGCGGGGCCATCCTGTAGGAAGACTTTTGGGCGAGGTTCGCAGGGCCTCACACAGGCGGTGCTTCTGTTCTCTTAGGAAGAGTCGAACTGGGAAAAACCTCAAAGTTTTGAGTCCTGTCTAGAGGCCTGCCCGGCCAACCAACACATACACGGCATTGTACCCCAGATTTCTTAGCCCAACAACTGCCTACCCGAATTCCAAGGGTATAAGATGTTCGTATTAAATATTAAAACAGGACTTTTCAGGACAATATACTCCAGGTTATCTCTTTGGCATATTTCCAACAATTCCAATAAAGAGATTGAAACTCCTCTCCCATCATCAGCTTATAAAAGTTGCCAGTAGGTCACAAGTGCTTATCTGACAGGATTCATGTAATGCAACTCAGTGTGCTTATTCGTTTCAAAGTCCTCTATGTGCAAAGAATTGTGCAGTTAGGTAAGTGTCTTCATTTTAAGAGCATATAAATTAATTTGGAGAATCCAAACAGGTACTGATTATAACCTTGGGTTTGAAATCTTAAAAAAACATCTTGTAAGAGAATAGTTTTGCCTGCCGTGCTCTTCCCTTAATTGTGAAGGAAAACTCGACCTAGGCTCACAAGTAGAAGGTAAAAGGTGTGATCTGCCCCAGAGGAGATGCAGATGCTGGGCTTTCTCCCTGAAAAGTTGCTTCACTTCCTGCCTGATCAAAACAAGTCTAGCAGTTTCGTGGACAAACAAGTCCAGTAGACGCCTCTCCAGAAGTGTTATGCTTCTGGCCTCCTTTGGAGTAACTAAGTCCACGCCTCTGGATAAAAAGCACTGTGAGTAACGTTTCTCACTTTGCCTCAAGTCTTCAGACTTACACATTTTGGTCGTATTCCTGATGTAAGACGTTGCTCTCCTGATCTAAGCACCTATTTATAAAATGTTTCCCAAATCTGGCCAGGCACGGTGACTCATGCCTGTAATCCCAGCACTTTGGGAGGGCAAGGCGGGAGAATCACTTGAGCCCACGAGTTTGAGACCAGTCTGGGCAACATAGCGAGACCCCATCTCTATTTTTTAAAAATTGTTTTAATCAAAAAAAAAGGAAAAAAATAAAATATTTCCCAAATTAGGTGGTGTTAATAAAAATGATAGCTCTTGAGAGATGGCCACACCTTAGTGACGTGGGCTTAGAGCCACTAGCATTTAAAAAATAATCCAGAATGTGGCAGTTATGTCTACTGACTGATTTCCTTTTTTCTCTCCAGAGCTGCACTATTCAATAAGATGACCACTTGCCACCAGTGAGTGTTTACATTTACATGTAAATTAACTAAAATTAGAGGAAATGACAAATTCAATTCCTCAGTCACACTTGTCTCATTTCAAGGGCTCAGAAGCCACATGTGGCTAATAGCTACCCTATTGGACAGTGCAGATACAGAATATTTCCATTACTGCAGAAAGTTCTGTTGGACTGTACTACTCGAAATGATGAAATATTTACAGACAGGAATTCCATTCTTCTGGCACAACACCTGACAGATGATAAGCATTCAGTAAATGGTTGTTAAAAACATGGTTCAGTTGATATACTGGCTTTTCTGTTGGTGGTAGTGTAAATCAATAGAACTCTTTGGAGAAGAAATTTATTAGTCATATTCTTCACACATTCTGCACATTTTAACACCACTCCTAGAATGTGTTTATCCAGAGAACTTCTACTTGGCGGGGCGCAGTGGCTCATGCCTGTAATCACAGCACTTTGGGAGGCCAAGGTGGGTGGATCACGAGGTCAAGAGATCAAGATTATGCTGGCCAAGATGGTGAGACCCCATCTCTACTACAAATACAAAAAATTAGCTGGGCGTGGTGGCAGGCACCTGTAGTCCCAGCTATTCGGGAGGCTGAGGCAGGAGAATCGCTTGAACCCAGGAGGCGGAGGTTACAGTGAGACGAGATCGCGCAACTGCACTCCTACCTGGTGACAGAGCGAGACTTCGTCTAAAAAAAAAAATCTTCTACTCAACAGGTACTTACCGAACATCTATGTTAACTCCTTAATAAAATACTCAGGATCCTGCCTCGGGGAATTCTGTCTATTGCAGTAGACAATCAACAAGTAATGATAAACTGTGTAAGTACTGAGATTCCTGGCAGGTTCAGAGTGGTCTGGAGGGAAAGAGTTAGGGAAGGCTTTCCAGAGATGGGGTTGCCTATGCATTCTAAAGGAGAGGTCAGAATTAGTTTTTGAGACACAAAGTAGGAAAAAAGCCTTCCAGGTAAGGGTAATAAATAACACAGAGAGAAGTAAGGAATGAAGAGACAGCAGGCTTACTCCTGAGGTGCCAGGAGGTGAAGTTGCCCAGGCAAGTATAAAGATGGATTTGACAGTTGGTGGGGGACGGGGTTGGCGAGGAGGAGAGTGTTAGTAAGAATGACAAGACAGGCAAAAAATGCATTTTTGTGTGAATGCAGGTAAGAGATGACGTGGCTATGAAGTTAGGCAGTGTTAGACAACAGGGAGCCAGATTCTAGAGAAACTCAGGAAGTATATCGGGAGGCTGGATGACTGCCTGACTAGATATGGGGAGACGCGAGAGGGAAGTGAGCCTACGCTGACTCTCAGGTTTCTGGCTTACTTAAAAGAGATGACGGTGGCTTTTATCAAAACAGAGAACACAGGAGTGGGAGCAGATCTTGGGAGGAGCTTGAAGAAGGATGATGAGTTTAGTTATAGACTGATTTTCAAGTGCTATGGGTCATCCAAGTGAAGAAGTTAAGTAATTTAACAAACGTATCAAGTGTCTGCTATGTGCTAGGCACTGATCAGTATTTGGGCAGAGAGATTTGGGATGGAGGAGCTGATTTGGGTATCATCAATATATCATAAAACTTGAAGTCTTGGGAGGGCACAATCCCACATTCAGAGACGTGATACAGATTAAGCCAAGAGAGGACTAAGGACAGGACTCATCTCTGGGAATGCCAGTATTTAGAGGGCAGACTTGAGTCGCCGGAACAAAGACCAAAGAGGAGCTGCTGGAAAGGAAAGAAAAGGCCTCTGGAGGAGTGTCCAAAAAGCCAAGGAAAGAACAAACTTTAGGAAAGAGGGGGAGGCCAACAACATGGAATTTCAAGGAGGTCAATTAAGGTAAGAACTGATGATGTTCATTAAGTAGAGGACCACTGCTTATCTTGTTCAGAGTTGTTTCAATGGAAAGATACGACTGGAGGTTAGATTACATTGGGTAACTAGGTGTGAGGCAGCACTTCATTGTATGCCTATATCTAATAATGAACGGTGGAAATCACCAATGTCCAATGATGGTGGGCCGGGCTATTAAATTACAGTGAATCAACTTAATTGGCATAGCAGAACATCATTTAAAATTGTAATAAGGGGCTGCGCATGGTGGCTCAGGCCTGTAATCCCAGCACTTTGGGAGGCCGAGGTGGGCAGATCACAAGGTCAGGAGATCGAGACCATCCTGGCTAACACAGTGAAACACTACCTCTACTAAAAACACAAAAAAATTAGCTGGGCGTGGTGGTGGGTGCCTGTAGTCCCAGTTACTCGGGAGGCTGAGGCCAGAGAGTGGCGTGAACCCGGGAGGTGGAGTGAGCTGAGATGGCGCCACTGCACTCCAGCCTAGGCGACAGAGCGAGACTCTGTCTCAAAAAAAAAAAAAAAAAAATTGTAGTAAGGAATTCCATATGACAAGGCAAATGATAATGCTATAATTATCAACAAAAACACAAATTATATCTAATATAATGATGACAATGACAAAATTATTTTAAAAATATAAGAACTGGAAAGTATGCAAAAAAATGATTTCATGAAAAAACAGGCTTGTGCATATATTTTTCTTTTTAAAGTTAGTTATTGTTTGTGCAATGGACAATTTTTTCAACACTTTTCAATGTATATTACAATATATAAGGTCTCTGAAACAGGTTGGTCAGCTGGGTGCAGGGGCTCATGCTTGTAATCCCAGCACTTCTGGAGGCTAGATGGGAGGATTGCTTGAGCCTAGGGATTCGAGTCCAGCCTGGACAACATAATGAGACCCTGTCTCTACAAAAAATAATAATAAAATAAAATCAGCTGGGCATGGTAGCATGTGCCTGTAGTCCCAGCTACTCGAGGACTGAGGGGAGAGGATTGCTTGAGCCCAGGAGTTTGAGGCTGCAGTAAGTTATGACTGCACCACTACACTCCAGCTTGGGTGACAGAGCAAGACACTGTCTCAAAAAATAAAATAAGAAATAAGTCAGCCGGGCGCAGTGGCTCAAGCCTGTAATCCCAGCACTTTGGGAGGCTGAGACGGGTGGATCACGAGGTCAGGAGATCGAGGCCATCCTGGCTAACACGGTGAAACCCCGTCTCTACTAAAAACTACAAAAAAACTAGCCAGCCGAGGTGGCGGCGCCTGTAGTCCCAGCTACGCGGGAGGCTGAGGCAGGAGAATGGAGTGAACCCGGGAGGCGGAGCTTGCAGTGAGCTGAGATCCGGCCATAGCACTCCAGCCTGGGTGACAGAGCGAGACTCCGTCTCAGGAAAAAAAAAAAAAAAAAGAAATAAGTCAGTCAGAAGACCTCAAATTAATGTGATAAACTAAATGCCTCTTAGTCATATTTTCTCAAGAATGTGGAGATTCTTGAGAAAAACACACATATATATCTATATATGTATATCTATGTATATATCTGCAATATGGTTATAAAGTATCAATGACTGGGAGCAAAGAAAACTAACATTGAAAAGTTTACGGTTCAGCCGGGCACACTGGTTCACGCCTGTAATCCCAGCACTTTGGGAGGCCGAGGCGGGTGGATCAACTGAGGTCAGGAGTTCGAGACCACAGCCTGACCAACATGGTGAAACCCCATCTCTGCTAAAAATACAATAAAATTAGCTGGGCGTGGTGGCAGGCGGCTGTAGTCCCAGCTACTTGGGAGACTGAGGCAGGAGAATCACTTGAACTCGGGAGGTGGAGATTTCAGTAAGCCGAGATCACGCCACTATACTCCAGCCTGGGTGACAAGAGTGAAACTCCATCTCAAAACGAAAACAAAAACAAAAGTTTACAGGTTCACCAAACAATGTAATTAATGTGTACACTGTAAAGTAGACTGGAATCATAACTCTCCTTTAACAAACCTTTCTTGAATGCCTACCACATACCCTGGGGTAGCTATAGAGAAGATAATGACAATTTATAAAAGGGAGGCTGCACAGTGTGATGAAGACAAAGATATGTAAACACATGGTGACACATCAGGAGAATTGCTCAACTACAGAGATGACTAAAGTGCTGAGGCAGCAGCTGAAACTCCGCCAGAGGGACTTGATGTTTTTTCAGTAAAGGCCATGTGTCCTCCCCACTCCCCACCCCCGCTTCCAGGTAGCCTCATCTCCTCTCCTGGCTCCTCCCATCTTCCTCAGTCCAAACACCAGTTAACAATAACCACCCCGGTTCACCTGCAGGCTTCCTCCCACAATAACCACCCCAGTCAATGGCCCCTCTGATTACCTCCGGGAGAGCACATCCAACATTCTGCTTGCCCCCTTATGCTTTCACTTTTAGTTATTATTTATTACTCACTTTCTTTTTTTTTTGAGACGGAGTTTCGCTCTTGTTGCTTAGGCTGGAGTGCAACGTGCAATGGCGCAGTCTTGGCTCACTGCAACCTCTGCCTCCCCGGTTCAAGCAATTCTCCTGCCTCAGCCTCCCGAGTAGCTAGCTGGGACTGCAGGTGCCCACCGCCACACCTGGCTAATTTTTGTATTTTTAGTAGAGACGGGGTTTCACCATGTTGGCCAGGCTGGTCTCGAACTCCTGACCTCAGGTGATCCACTTGCTTCGGCCTCCCAAAGCGCTGGGATTACAGGCATGAGCCACCACGTCCAGCCCTCATGATCACTTTCAAAGTTTGTTGAAGTCTTCTTCTTTTTTCTTTTTTGGGGTGGGGGTAGTTAACATGTACACTTCCCAGATCCTAAATAGCTACAAGACTGCTCTCAGTTGTATACAGAGCTGCTTCTAATGCCATATGCCCTCTGACACCCACCCCCAAAAATAATAGACCTCTGAATTGAGATGCGCCTCATTCCAGTATATGATGGGTCTAGAAATAGGGAACAAAGCTGACTTTATAGCAATCATAGATGTGTAAAGATTACAAAGACAGCAAAGTATTTTCAAGCTATCTTCCAGCACAGAGGAACACATTCTAAACCACTGTAGGACTCTCAGGCCTCCTCCATCTTTTGGGCAACTGAAGATTCTTGCTTTTCCTTTAGAAACAGTCTGTGGATGACTCATAAGTAATTTTCAGACTGCCTGTCTTCAGGATTGTTCCCATATCTTGATATTACGTAGAAAGAACAGAAAGCTGCTCTAAGTTGCCACTTTTCAATTATTTTAGGTTGGTGCAAAAGTAATTGCGGTTTTTGCCATTAAACCCAATATGTTAGTATCTATATTTCTAGTATCTCAAAGAACAGAACAAATTTTCATGCAGACATTCTTCTTCTTCCCTTTTTTTTCTTTTTTTGACAGACTTTTGCTCTGTTGCCCAGGCTGGAGTATAGTGGTGCAATATTGGCTCACCACAACCTCTGCCTCCCAGGTCCAAGCGATTCTCATGCCTTAGCCTCCCCAGTAGCTGGGATGACAGGCATGTGTCACCATGCCTGGCTAATTTTTGTATTTTTAGTAAAGATGGAGTTTCATCACATTGACCAAGCTGCTCTTGAACTCCTGGCCTCAATTGATCTGCCTGCTTCAGCCTCCCAGCCTCCCAAAGTGCTGGGATTACAGATGTGAGCCACCACACCAGGCCAGGTAGACATTCTTCTGTTTAGTAAAGCAAGTAACTTTAGGTGTAAGGCTATTTACATTGTTCCATAGTTACTAAAAACTATTTTCATTTTTCTTAAATTTTTAGATCACTGAGTTTTGCAAGAACAAGGTGCTCATTATAAAGCATTTGAGGAGTTCAGAAGAGCACAAATAAATT
Organism: Colobus angolensis palliatus; assembly: GCF_000951035.1. NCBI lineage: Eukaryota > Metazoa > Chordata > Mammalia > Primates > Cercopithecidae > Colobus > Colobus angolensis. Next base: position 684,108 of record NW_012116110.1, on the reverse strand, counting down.
TAAAAACTAAAGTCCTAATACCTATCTTCGACATTAGGTGAACATTCCAGACACATATACACTGAGAAGACTACATGGATGACTATCAAGAGACGGAAAATGTTTACAAAAATGAGATTCTACTACAGTTTTTCTTTCCCCTCCCCTCCCCTCCCCTCCCCTCCCTTCCCTTCTCTTTTCTTTTCTTTTTGAGACGGGGTCTTGCTGTTGCCCAGACTGGGGTACAGTGGCGTGATCTTGGTTCACTGCAACCTCTGCCTCCTGAGTTCAAGCAATTATCCTGCCTCAGCCTCCCAAGTAGCTGGGATTATAGGCATGCACCACTACGCCCAGCTAATTTTTCTGTTTTTTTTTTTTTCCTAGAGACAGGGTTTCACCATGTTGGCCAGGCTGGTTTCGAACTCCTGACCTCAAGTGATCCACCTGTCTTGGCATCCCAAAGTGCTAGGATTACAGGCGTGAGCCACTGCACCCAGCCTATTTTATTTATTTTTGAGAAAGGTCCCACTCTTGCCCAGGCTGGAGTGCAGTGGCACAATCACAGCTCACAGCAACCCCCAACTCCTGGACTCAAGCAATCCTTCCACCTCAGCCTCCCAAGTAGCTGAGACTACACGCCCACGCCACCAGGCCTGGCTAATTTTTTAAAAATGTATTTTTAAGGCTAGGCACGGTGGCTCACAAGTCAATCCAAGTTTATTTCCAAAAGATTCAGACATCCTTCAGATTCACATTGTAAACACTGAATCACATAAGTAGAGTGTTTTTCTGTTCTTTTTTCCAGAGCCAATCCTAGCTATTCTTCCCAATGACACTTTATTTTTTACATATCTTCTCCCTTCTTGATAGAGTTCTGCCTTTGCTTGAATCATCCTTCAGTTGCTAAAGTATTTTGATTTCTTGTTCTAAGTCTTGGGAAAGCATCCCTCTTTATTGCTATATATATATATATATATATATATATTTCTATTTTTTTGAGACAGAGTCTCCCTCTGTTGCCCAAGCTGGAGTGCAGTGGCGTGATCTAAGCTCACTGCAACCTCTACCACCTGGGTTCAAGTGATTCTCCTGCCTCAGCCTCCCAAGTAGCTGGGATTACAGGCGCGCTCCACCACACCCAGCTAATTTTTTGTATTTTTAGTAGAGACGGGGTTTCACTGTGTTAGCCAGGATGGTCTCGATCTCCTGACCTCTTGATCTGCCCACCTTGGCCTCCCAAAGTGCTGGGATTACAGGCAAGAGCCCCTGCACCCAGCCGACTATTACCATATTTATTCTGCTGAGCTACAGCTATCAGAAGAGACAAATTTAACTTTAACAATTTACGAAGCCTCTTTCAAAGTGTATTGATAGGCCGGGCGCGGTGGCTCAAGCCTGTAATCCCAGCACTTTGGGAGGCCGAGACGGGCGGATCACGAGGTCAGGAGATCGAGACCATCCTGAGCTACACGGTGAAACCCCGTCTCTACTAAAAAATACAAAAAACTAGCCGGGCGAGGTGGCGGGCGCCTGTAGTCCCAGCTACTCGGGAGGCTGAGGCAGGAGAATGGCGTAAACCCGGGAGGCGGAGCTTGCAGTGAGCCGAGATCGCGCCACTGCACTCCAGCCTGGGTGACAGAGCTAGACTCTGTCTCCAAAAAAAAAAAAAAAAAAAAGTGTATTGATAGAGTTAATTATTTTAAGTAACCAGTCTTAAGATGTGAAGTAAAAATAGTTTTATATATGCATATTTTGATTACTTGAATATCAATAATTATATTTCAAATATCAATATCAAACAGAAATAATTATAATAAAAATTGTGTATATTTTTTCAAACATCACTTTTTTTTTTTTTTTTGAGACAGGGTCTCACTTTGTCACCCAGACTGGTGTGCAGTGGCGTAATCTTGGCTCACTGCTGCCTGGACCTCCTGGTCGCAAATGATCTTCCTGCCTCAGCACCCCGAGTAGCTGGGACTACAGGTGCCTGCCACCACACCCAGCGTTTTTTTTCTTTTTTTTTTTTTTGTATTTTCTGTAGAGACAGGGTTTCAGCACGTTGCACAGGTTGGTCTCGAACTCGGAGCTCAAGCAATCTGCCCACCTCGGCCTCCCAAAGTGCTGGGATTATAGGCATAAACCACTGTGCCTGGCCTATTTTTTTCAAATATCAAATAATTTTGCTGGAGGGGGGTAGTGAATTCTGCCCAAGGGGATTGCCTAATCTCACTACACAATCAGATTACCTCTAAATGAATAAAAATTTTGACTGAACTGAAAAGTTCTATCATCAACCATTCAACTGATATGAGTGAAGAATCAAAACTGATGTGAGTGAAGAACTCCCCATTCCAGCTGGAACTAGAAGCAAATTCTTCATCTCAATTTTATCAGATGAAATGGAAATCATAAGATAAGCTTCCGGCCTGATGCAGTGGCTCACACCTATAATCCCAACACTTTGGGAGGCTGAAGCGGGAGGATTGCTTGAGGCCAGGGGATGGAGGCTGCAGTGAGCTATGATCATGCCACTGCACTCCAGCCTGGGGAACAGAGCAAGACCCTGTCTTGAAAATAATAATAATAATAAGAAGAATAATATGTTTGCCAATTAGACTGCAGTTCCTCCTAAGGAAAGAGCTTTTATTTAGTGCTGTGCCCAGCCCATAGGACACCTGAAACCACTTACTGGGTGTGTAAGTTTCTGGCATAGGTAGAGGAGAAAGTGTCAGAAGAGCAGGTGATAGTGAGGAAAAGGAACAAAAAACACAGAGAAGCCTTTTAAGATTTGGCTGTAAAAAGTTAAGAGATCTAGGGCTCTGGGTCAGCTTTTTTTTTTTCTTTTCTTTTTCTTTTTTTCTTTTTTCTTTTCTTTTTTTTTGATGCAAAGTCTTGCTCTGTCCCCAGGCTGGAGTGCAGTGGCAGGATCTAGGATCACTGCAACCTCTGTCTCCTGGGTTCAAGCGATTCTCCTGCCTCAGCCTCCCAAGTAGCTGGGATAGCTGGGATTACAGGCATGCACCACCATGCCCAGCTAAGTTTTTGTTTTTGTTTTTTAGTAGAGATGGGTTTTCACCATGTTGGTCAGGCTGGTCTGGAACTCCTGACCTCAGGTGATCCACCACCTCAGCCTCCCAAAGTGCTGGGATTACAGGAGTGAATCACTGCACCCAGCCGGCCACGGTGCCTGGCTCTGGGTCAGCTTTTAATTTTTAGGTTCTGAATTCTTTTAAACATGCAGAAGTATAATTAAATTATGTTTCAGAACCTAGCTTGAGTATTACTCATCTATATGCTATGCTTAAGATGTCCAGACATCGCAGATTTCCGAGGATAGGCCCAATGACCAGCACTCTGTCTTGTTGATTCATGAGTAAAGAAGCACACACTCTGATTTCTGTTTGGAAAACATGTTTGACTTTAAGTCGTTAGAAAGTAAGAAAGAATAAGGACCAGGCATGGTGGCTGATGCCTGTCATCCCAGCACTTTGAGAGGCCAAGGCAGATGATCACTTGAGGTTAGGAGTTCAAGACCGGCCTGGCCAAAATGGGAAACCCGTCTCCACTAAAAAATACAAAAATTAGCTAGGCATGGTGGTGTGTGCCTGTAATCCCAGCTACTCAAAAGTCTCAGGCAGGAGAATCGCTTGAACCTGGGAGGTGGAGGTTGCAATGAGCCAAGATCATGCCACTGTAATCCAGCCTGAACAACAGAGACTCTGTCTCAAAAAGAAAAAAAAGAAACCAACTCTGCAGACACCTTGAGTTCAGACTTCTAGCCTCTAGAACCATGAGACAATAATTTATGTTAATTTCTGTTTAGGCCACCCAGTTTATGGTGCTTTGTTACTGTGGCTTCAGCAAACTACTACAAATGGGGATTAGAGTTGGACCTCCACCTCATGGGATGGGTATGAGAAATAAGACGATACATGTTACTGTTTAGCACATGCTAAACAAGTAACATGTTTAGCACAGCACCAACTACACAGTGAGCACCCACATTTCATCATTATCATTATATAGTTGTGTCTTCCTTTCATATCTATAAACCAAAAATAAAATTTGAAGGGCCCCTGCAACCATCTGAATGGACTTCCTTCTCGGCCAGGGCACCCTGAAATTTAACCTGAAAGACTGGTTCAGGCCATGAAGGGAAGTAGGGGTTGGACATGCCCCATCATACCCCTCCAATATTAACATCGACACTGACCTTAAGTCTGATAAGAAATGTTTACAGTTTATTGTCTAAAGCCTGTTACTTGGAGGCTTTAGAATAGCAGTGCTTACGACCTGGCAGCCCTTAGGTACCTCAAGAGTAGAGTACCTATGACCTGGCAGCCCCTCCACCCCTTTCGAGTTGTCTTGCTCTGCCAGATGGGACCAATGTAGTTGGTTATAAATCTTACATGTGTTGATTGATGTATTATGTCTCCCTAAAATGTATAAAAGCAAGCTGTACTCTTACCACCTTGGGCACATGTCGTCAGGACCTCCTGAGCCTGTGTTATGGGCATGTCCTGTAACCTTGGCAAAATAAACTTTCTAAAATTTTTTTTTTTCGGAGGAGGTGCGGACAGAGTCTTGCTCTGTTGCCCAGGCTGGAGTGCAGTGGCAATCTCGGCTCACCGCAACCTCTGCCTCCCAGGTTCAAGCAGTTCTGGTGCCTCAGCCTCCCAAGAAGCTGGGATTACAGGCGCACACCACATACCCAGCTAATTTTTGTATTTTTAGTAGAGATGGTGTTTCACCATGTTGGCCAGGCTGGTCTCAAACTCCTGGCCTCAAGCGATCTGCTGGCCTCAGGCCTCCCAAAGTGCTAGGATTACAGGCATGAGCCACCCTGCCTGGCCAAACTCTCTAAGTTGATTGAGACTTGTCTCTGATACTTTTTGGTTTACATATAGGAGTCACAATGGAATTCTCAGAACAAACACAGACCTTTTCTTCTCATCTAGTGCAGCATCTCCAGACCCTTTAATGTACAGGCTGTGCTCCCTGAGTTTCTCTTCCCCCATAAGCCCACATAGCCAATAACCTTTTATCCTCAGGTTTCCTTTCAAATATCACCTGCCCCAGGAAGACTCCCCTGACTTAGTCACTGCTTCAGGCCTTCTGCCACATCCACTTAAGGGGGTGAGGGCAGTACTTTACACACAGCAGTGCAATTTACTGATTTCAAATTAGGCTCCAGAGTCTACCAGGGACAAGCTTCATATTCCTCTACATTTCCCTCAGCAGCACAGTGTGAGATGCTCATTAAATATTTGAGGAAAGAATCCCTTCACCACAGATAGAGAAACTGGCCACATACACCATCTGTAAACAAGCCCATGTTCTAAACCAGCCATTACAAGTACTCTCCAGGTTAGTGGTTGTCAAAGTAGTGGAAACCAGACATGCAAATTCCTGGGACTTACCCCAGACTGCGAAGCAGAAACCCTGGGGGTGGGGCCCAGGAATCCATGTTTTGACACGCCCTCCAGGTGATAACGATGTGTCACTGCTCTGGGTCTGTCCATCCCAGTATGGAAGTTTGGCTGCTGGAGTGATTTCCCTGAGAATTCCTGTAAACCCAGGAGCCCCCAGAGGGAAAGAAGCTATAGAGGGGCTCCCAGGTGCACAGAAGTAAAAGTTTCAAGCTTTCATCTTCAACTCACTAACTCACTTTTCTTTTCTTTCTTTTTTTTTTTTTTGGAAATGGAGTTTCACTCTTTTGCCCTTTCACCCAGGCTGGAGTCAGTGAAGTGGCACCATCTCGGCTCACTGCAATCTCTGGCCCACCAGGTTCAAGCGATTCTCCTGCCTCAGCCTCCGGAGTAGCTGGGATTGTAGGCACCCATCACCACACCAGGCTAATTTTTGTATTTTTAGTAGAGACAAGGTTTCACCATGTTGGCCAGGCTGGTCTGGAACTCCTGACCTCAGGTGATCCACCCTCATTGGCCTCCCAAAGTGCTAGGATTACAGGCGTGAGCCACTGAGCCCAGCCTCAACTCACTTTTCTAAGCTAATATGATGGGGTGAGTCAGTGATAACTTTAAGATATCTAAATTGCCTAACAATGAGACTTCATATCTAGAAAATGAAGCTCTTCACCAGACTATTAGCATCTTTTCTTTTTCTCTTTTTATTTATTATTAATTTTTAATATAATTATAAAATTGAAAAAGAGGGTCTCCTTATTTTGCCCAGGTTGATCTTGAACTCCTGGGCTCAAGGACTCCTCCTGCCTCGGCCTCCCAAAGCGCTGTGATTATAGGTGTGAACCACCATGCCTAGCCTTCTCCTTTTTTTTTTAAAATAGAGACAGGGTCTGGCTATGTCACCCAGGCTGATCTTGAACTCCTGGGCTCAAGGACTCCTCCTGCTTCGGCCTCCCAAAGCACTGTGATTATAGGTGTGAACCACCATGCCTAGCCTTCTCCTTTTTTTTTTAAAATAGAGACAGGGTCTGGCTATGTCACCCAGGCTGATCTTGAACTCCTGGGCTTAAGCGATCCTCCCGCCTCAGCCTCCCAAAGCCTTAGCATTATTTCTGAAGGCAAACATGATTCTGCCAAGTCAGAAAGGTGATAATCAAAGCCCCTTAAAGTAGCAAAAATCCAGCCTCAGGCAAATAGTGCTTATCAGAGGAGACTCTAGAATGGCAAAGGAGGGCAGAATGAGTAGAGGCTGATGATTAGAAACCTCAGGTCCAGAGAAGCTTGGCAGACACCTGCTCCACCCACACCTGACATTGCCAATCGATCACAACATTCTTGCTCAACAAACTTGAGCAGCACTTGCAAATCCTTAACTCTAGGCAGCCACTTAGCAATTGATCCAAACTGGCCTTAGAGAGAAACTTTTTTACTTGTCTGAGTTAAGGAGTTAAGTCTTCAAACTCTGTAGAATTAGTGTAGAAATCAGCTGTTATAGAAATCTCACTGAACTTGGAAGCCAGGGGCTGTGCAACCACAAGGGAATCATTTAAAATCTTTGACTCTCAGGTTATTTATTTACAGAAGGGAGCTAGTAATACCTTCCTCTTAGGGTTGTTGTGAGGAGGAACAATATGGGTGAAAGCACCTTGCCCCTTGCCTGGTACATAAAAGGCCGTTAATGACTGTTCGGTGGATCTGAAACTAGGGCGATGTGAGATGCCTGGGAAAAAAATCCTCATCACTCATGCCTACCCAAGGCTAATTCGTCCCAGAAGCCAAGCTTCAGTGTTTACACATGAAAGAACTCTGATGTAAGGCACTGACTTAGGCAATCAAATTGATGTTGGAAAGGCATGTGGTTCGAAGTGCAGGTACAGGGAACCACAACAAGGGAGGTACTTATCAGGAGGGGCTGGCTAGAGTGAGAAAGAGCCTCTCCTCCAACAGACAATGCTAGCTCCAATCTCTCTGCCATACTCTACAGTACCCTGCCAATTTATTTGAATAATCAACAGATCCTATCTAGAAATCTAATTTAAAGATTTTAGGAGGACAATTTTTTCTTTTTTGAGACAGTTTCTCTCTATCACAAGGCTAAAATGCAGTGGTACGATCTCAGCTCACAGCAACCTCCACCTCCTGGGTTCAAGTGATTCTTGTGCCTCAGCCTCCCAAGTAGCTGGGATTACTGGCATGCGCCGCCACACCTGGCTAATATTTTGTATTTTTTGCAGAGATGGGGTTTCGCCATGTTGCCCAGGCTGGTCTCAAACTCCTGGGCTCAAGCCATCCTTCCACATTGGCCTCCCAAATTGCTGGGATTACAGGCGTGAGCCACCACGCCCAGCCAAGGAAAACAATTTCTGGAGTCTGAGCAGGTATGTGTCTTCTCATGTTTGGGACTTTTTTTTTGTTGTTGCTGAGACAGAGTCTCTCTGTTGCCCAGGCTGGAATGCAGTGGTGCAATTATAGCTCACTGCAGTCTCGAATTCCTGCACTCAAGCGATCCTCCCACCTCAGCTTCTCATGTAGCTAGGACTACAGGAGCACACCACCATGCCCAGCAAGTTTTTATTATTTTTTTTAAAATAGAGACAGGGTCTCACTATGTTGCCCAGGCTGGTTTCAAACTCCTGGCCTCAAGCGATCCTCCCACCTCTACTTCCCAAAACAGTGGGATTATAGGTGTGAGCTGCCTTGCCTGGCTGGGACCTTTAAGAGCTCCAGAGAGAACATTTCAGTAAACAAAACCCACATCCAGCCCTGTTAATTTAGTGGAAAATGAGGCCTTCCCCCACTTAAATGTCCTCATTTGGACAACTAGACACTGAGAAAGGCCTTAGCATGGGCCTGGTATTTGCTGGGTCCATTAACTCATTTAGTTTCATGTCGACATTCCCCTTACAGATGAAGGATCTGAGGCTCAGAAGCATTAAGACATGTGCCAAGATCACACAATTAGAAGGTAGCAGATCTAGGATCTGAACGACTATCTGCTCTTCTGGAGCGTGCCATTCACACTCCACTAAACTCCAGTTCACACGTTTATCTGGAATCCACTCAGGTAGGGGCTGCCCGTTTCAACAGACAGTAATTATAAAACAAGCACATGAAAAAGATTCCAACCCCATTCCAGCTAGCCATGGACTGGCCTATAAACAGAGGTCAAAGTGTAACAAAAAACAAATGCATCCCACATCTGTCAAGATTTAAGACCTTGTAAATCTCATTTAATTCATTCTTAAAAGTGAATCAGTAAATAGATAATAGTCGCTCCTAGCTTTTTCACTAAAAGCTTGGACATAATTAATCTTTAGAAGCCAGCGTGACTGATGTCCTTTATCTTTTCATCAAAGTGCTTACCACTGTTATGTAATTTTACTACCTCAATGATAATGAAAAAACATAACCTCTTAAAATGACCTCCAATCCCAGATATCATCAGCACCAAATGCCAATTGAGACATTTATTTTGAACCACAGAAGTTGTACTTATATGCCAGGAAGGTCATTCTCAATAAGCATTCACCATCCATGGCAAAGTTATACCTATCAATTCAGTCCATTAATTCAGGTAAGATGTTTCTGCTCTTTGGTAAATAGGATGTTACCATTAAATTTTCTATGAAAATGTATGTATCAGCAACATCAAAAATGGTAATTGACTACCTCTAGGATGTGAAAACGGTAACTCTTAGAACAAATTTTGGGGGAGACCAGTAACTAGGTTGATGAGAGAGAAAATAAGCAAATACCTGGCAATGTGGGCCGTGTACTGGCACAGCTCTGTGCTTCCTGGAGTACTTTCGTCTGGAGCTGCAGCCGGGGTACCAGTCCCACTCACAGGGAGATGACAGTAATGTGGTACTTCGCACCCTGGAAAAGACAGTGTTGTTAAAAATCCAACATGCTCATTCCTTGCATGGTAAGATTTTAGGAAATGTATGGAAGTCCACATACCATACAATGTGCCCGTTTTTAGGATGACTTTTAGTACCTTCACAGACTTATGCAACTGTCACCACGATCCATTTAGTACCTTCACAGAATTATGCAACTGTCACCACAATCCTTTTTTTTTTTTGAGACAGAATTTTGCTCTTGTTGCACAGGCTGGGGTGCAATGGTGTGATATCAGCTCACCACAACCTCTGCCTGCCGGGTTCAAGCAATTCTCCTGCCTCTACCTCCTGAATAGCTGGGATTCAAGCATGCCCTACCACACCTGGCTAATTTTGTATTTTAGTAGAAACGGAGTTTCTCCATGTTGGTCAGGCTGGTCTCGAACTCCCGACCTTAGGTGATCCGCCCACCTTGGCTTCCCAAAGTGCTGGGATTACAGGCGTCAGCCACCGCGCCCGGCCCACAATTCATTTTAGAATATCTTCATTACTCCCACAAAAAAAGCCCCATAACCCTTAGCCATCATTCCCTGATCCCCCAGTTCTCTCCCTGCCTCTTGGCTCTAGGCAACCACCAATCTAATTTTTTACTCTATAGATTTATCTATTCTGAATATTTCATATAAATGGACTCATATGATATGAGACCTTTTGTGACTGCCATCTTTTACTTAGCTTAATGTATTCAGGGTTCATTGATGTTGTGGCATACATCAGCACTTCATTCCTTTTTATGGCCAAATAATATTCCATTGTATGGATATACCATATTTTATTATCTATTCATCAGTTGGTGGCAGTTTGGGTTGTTTCTACTCTTTGGCCATTATGAACACTTGTTGTACAAGTGTTTATGTGGATATATGTTTTCATTTCTCTCAGAAATAATGGAACTGCTGCCCCTAATGTTTTCAGTCTTCAAAAAATGGAGAAAGTGAACTGCCACCTAAACTTTGGTATCACCAGTTCACCTAAGGATCACTCTGAGAAACAAGATCTTATAAGAATTCGCCTTTCAGGTTAAACAAATATTCAGCTGGTGAGGAAATAGCTAGAACAAAATATTTTAGGCTGGGCACGGTGCCTCACGCCTGTAATTCCAACACATAGGGAGGGTGAGGCGGGCAGATCATCTGAGGCCAGGAATTCGATCAAGACCAGCCTGGCCAACATGGTGAAACTCTGTCTCTACTAAAAATATACAGACTAGCTAGGCCAGGCGTGGTGGCTCACGCCTGTAATCCCAGCACTTTGGGAGGCCGAGGCGGGTGGATCACGGGGTCAGGAGATCGAGACCATCCTGGCTAGCACAGTGAAACCCCGTCTCTACTAAAAATACAAAAATTAGCTAGGCATGGTGGTGTGTGCCTGTAATCCCAGCTACTCAAAAGTCTCAGGCAGGAGAATCGCTTGAACCTGGGAGGTGGAGGTTGCAATGAGCCAAGATCATGCCACTGTAATCCAGCCTGAACAACAGAGACTCTGTCTCAAAAAGAAAAAAAAGAAACCAACTCTGCAGACACCTTGAGTTCAGACTTCTAGCCTCTAGAACCATGAGACAATAATTTATGTTAATTTCTGTTTAGGCCACCCAGTTTATGGTGCTTTGTTACTGTGGCTTCAGCAAACTACTACAAATGGGGATTAGAGTTGGACCTCCACCTCATGGGATGGGTATGAGAAATAAGACGATACATGTTACTGTTTAGCACATGCTAAACAAGTAACATGTTTAGCACAGCACCAACTACACAGTGAGCACCCACATTTCATCATTATCATTATATAGTTGTGTCTTCCTTTCATATCTATAAACCAAAAATAAAATTTGAAGGGCCCCTGCAACCATCTGAATGGACTTCCTTCTCGGCCAGGGCACCCTGAAATTTAACCTGAAAGACTGGTTCAGGCCATGAAGGGAAGTAGGGGTTGGACATGCCCCATCATACCCCTCCAATATTAACATCGACACTGACCTTAAGTCTGATAAGAAATGTTTACAGTTTATTGTCTAAAGCCTGTTACTTGGAGGCTTTAGAATAGCAGTGCTTACGACCTGGCAGCCCTTAGGTACCTCAAGAGTAGAGTACCTATGACCTGGCAGCCCCTCCACCCCTTTCGAGTTGTCTTGCTCTGCCAGATGGGACCAATGTAGTTGGTTATAAATCTTACATGTGTTGATTGATGTATTATGTCTCCCTAAAATGTATAAAAGCAAGCTGTACTCT
>NW_012116110.1:664050-672520 GCF_000951035.1 Colobus angolensis palliatus | reverse complement strand
AAAAAAAAAAAAAAAATTAGCCAGGTGTGGTGGGGGATGGCGGCGGGGCAGGGCACTGTAATCCCAGCTACTCAGGAAGCTGAGGCAGGAGAATCGCTGGAATTCAGGAGGCAGAGGTTACAGTGAGGCGAGATCTTGCCACTGCATTCCAGCCTAGCGACAAGAGTGAAACTCTGTCTCAAAAAAAAAAAGGAAAAAAATTTTTTATTATGGTAAAATACACGTAACATAAAATTTACCATTCCAAAGTATTGTCGCCCAGTCTGGAGTACAGTGGCACGATCTCGGCTCACTGCAACCACAGCCTCCTGGGTTCAAGCAATTTTCCTGCCTCAGCCTCTCAGGTAGCTGGGATTACAGGCACATGCCACCACGGCCGGCAATTTTTGTATTTTTAGTAGAAACAGGGTTTTACCATGTTGGCCAGGCTGGTCTCGAATTCCTGACCTCAAGTGATCCACCCACCTTGGCCTCCCAAAGTGCTGGGATTACAGGCATGAGCCACCGCGCCTGGCCTAGGCTTGTGTTTATATTTATTGGTTGCTCACCAGCAGGAAAGATGTCAAATATTTTCTCATTTTACCCCTAAGACCAAGAAACCCAAGAAATACCCCTTCTGCACATTCTTATGAAGCCTGCATGTGCCTTTCAAATGCCACAAGGAGGCAAGCTCCTTTCTCGGTTGAGCTTGTGAAGGCAGCTTCACTCGGGTAGTCACAGGAAAAACTTTCAGTGGGAGGAAGAATGCAGCCTCTCACCAGTTCTGGACATACTCTTCTGTTTGCTAGACAAAGTGATATTGTGACATCTGTGCAAAACACTCTACTCCCTACACGATGAAGTAGAAAGAAAAGATGGTGTCGATTTTATTTGTACAGGCGGGAGGCACGTTTCCCTTCTCCGAGGATCAGCAGGAAATGCAGGCAAAGGCTAAAGCTAGGCCATCTGGACATCCTACAAAGCAAGCAACGGGATTAGAGCCCAGCCCATACATGGTTTCTATTATTACTTCCAAAGATAAATAAATGGCTTACAAATCGAGAGGTGCTTGGTTATGCTTTCGGCTTCATATGCAAACTTTTCTACAGATATCAGCTCCAAAGAGAGCTTATTTCTTTTATTAAAATGGCTTGCTTTTTAATTCAAGCAGTTTTCTGCATTTCTAAGGCATCTTGGCTTTAACTTTCTCTATAACAATCCAAGGAGTTTTGTCATGTATACAAACTCTCAATAACAATCAGTTGTTTCTAAAACACACTATTATTGAATAGGGCCTCTAAATTAAGAGAACACTTGGCAGAAAGAAATAAAATATATTCTTGGATTTCAATAGTATTGACAGATAATGTAAAATTGTCAGGTAACATGAGTTAAAGCTGAAAAACTACAGATTTCAAAAGGAAGATTCATAGGTGGCTGAGTATTTTATTTTAGTATTTGGGTATCAATTCTTTTTATTCTATCTTTCTTCATTTATGGCTCTACTGAAACCGAGTTAGCACTGGAAAATATTTCCTGAGCACCTACCATGTGCTGGGCAATGGGCAAATATGCACATGTATAAGTCATCCACTCTCTGTTTCAATGAACTTGCAACACTCAGTCAATTGTCAGTTGGTAGCTATTCATTTTGGCCAATCATGCAACTGTACAGTTTGCAGAATAGAAGCCCAAGCACATCCCTGCTTGCAGACAGCAAGAAAAAGTATTACAGAGAGGGGCTGGGCATGGTGGCTCATGCCTGTAATCCCAGCACTTTGGGAGGCCAAGGCGGGTGGATCACTTGGGGTCAAGAGTTCAAGACTAGCCTGGCCAACATGGTAAAACCGTGTCTCTACTGAAAATATAAAAATCAGCCAGGCATGGTGGTATCTGTAGTCCCAGCTACTTGGGAGGTGGAGACAGGAGAATTGCTTGAATCCGGAAGGCAGAGATTACAGTGAGCCAAGATCCTGCCACTGCACTCCAGTGTCCTGGGTGACACGGTATGACTTCATCTCCAAAAAAAAAAAAAAGGTATTAGAGAGGGGGAAGCATGAGAAGAATGAATGAATTCCTTGAGGTTTTAAATACTGGATTATAACCTGACTTCCAACTGTGGCCTTTTTTTTTTTTTTTTGGAGAGGGAGTCTCACTCTGTTGCCCAGGCTGGAGTGCAGTGATGCGATCTTGGCTCACTGCAACCTCTGCCTCCCAGGTTCAAGCAATTATCCCTGTCTTAGCCTCCAAAGTAGCTGGGATTACAAGAGCCCGCCACCACTCCCGGCCAATTTTTGTACTTTTAGAGATGGGGTTTCACCATGATGGTGAGGCTGGCCTCGAACTCCGGACCTCAGGTGATCTGCCCACCTCAGTCTGCCAAAGTACTGGGATTACAGACATAAGCAACTGCTCCCAGCCTCCGTTGTGTTTTAAAATGCAAAAGCAGCTGTTCCTAAAAACTATGCAGTATTACATGTATGTTGTAGTAATCAGAATACTTCTTGAAAAGAGTGAATGAGACAGAGTTCTTGGAAGAAAAAAAATCAGCCTCACTATCTAGTCAACCAGGCCAACAGAAATTTCTGGTTAAAATGTTCCTAGGACAACTTCTTTCCATAGAAGCTCAGCCAATAACCTACTCTCCTACTGCTGGTATCTTTAACAGCTGCTGAGAGGTGAGGTATTGGGACTAAAAGCCATCAGGAAGATCAGAAAGTGCAAGATTAATCAGGAGGGGTGAATTGGCCCCAGGTCAGAAGCAGAACAGGTCGAAACTCCTGGGCTTATCAATGGTGAGGTCACATCTGTGAATAGCCACTGCACTCCTGCCTGGGCAACACAGCAAGACTCTCTCCCTATTTTTTTTTTTTTTTTAAAGAAAGAAGCCAGGTGCGGTGGTTCACACCTGTAATCCCAGCACTTTGGGAGGCCGAGGCAGGCAGATCACACTGTTTCACACTGTGAAACCCCCGTCTCTACTAAAAACACAAAAAATTAGCTGGGTGTGGTGGCACGCGCCAGTAATCTCAGCTACTCAGGAGGCTGAGGCAGGAGAATCACTTGAACCTGGGAGGCAGAAGTTGCAGTGAGCTGAGATTGCCCTGCCGCACTCCAGCCTGGGTGACAGACCGAGACTCCATCTCAAAAAAATAAAAATAAATGAATAAATAAATAGAAAGAAAGAAAGAAAGAAAGAAAGAAAGAAAGGGCCCAGCATGGTGGCTCATGCCTGTAATCCTAGCACTTTGGGAGGGCAAGGTGGGCAGATCACCTGAGGTCAGGAGTTCGAGACCACCCTGACCAACATGGAGAAACCCCATCTCCACTAAAACTACAAAATTAGCCAGGCATGGTGGCGCATGTCTGTAATCCCAGCTACTCGGGAGGCTGAGGCAGGAGAATCTCTGGCACCCGGGAGGTGGAGGTTGCCATGAGCCCAGATCGCGCCATTGCACTCCAGTCTGGGCAGCAAGAGTGAAACTGTCTCAAAAAAAAAAGAGAGAGAGAGATCAGTGAAATAATATTTCATCCTTGTGTATTCACAGAACTCACAGTATTATAGGTATAAGGAAGATCTTGTTTGTCCTCTGATCCAATGCTATTTCATCCAGCTTAAGGAAACGTTCTCTCTCTCAAAAAAAAGGCACGTTCAACTTCCCATATTAAGGGCCACTTTGTAATAACTTGACTTCTGTTTGGTTTGATTTGGGGAAATGAGGAGAGGCAGAGATCTATTTAGGTCTATTTAGAGTACTTATTCCAATTGCTAGAAGAGGTTATCTCCGAACAAAAATTAATAATCTAGCAATCAACTTGCACATCTGAATCATATGAGCTTGTTCAGGGCGAATCTCTCCATGAAAGACCCTGAGGCAGAAACTAAGAACATCCCATTTCTGTCTGAGAGCCAGACCCTTGATCAGGATGACTCCAATGAGGCTGAGTTTCCCACTTGTAAAATTCGAACACTAAACTAGAATTCAGGAATGGCAAATATATAGGCCACAGGTTGCATCTCCCCTATTCCCTAATCATAGGTTCAGAACAAACGTCCCTAATCAGTTGCGATATTCCTTTCCCTCTAAGCCCGAGTTTGGCCTCAGGATCCTCCTGCCCAGATACTCCAAGCACCAACCATCAGCTGGCACCTGCCTTCCACATGAAACCTGTTTGCCATCCCTGGCAAAGGTCCTCCCAGTTCTAAACTTCTGTCATTCTGAGACTAAGGTCTAGGCTACAGCATGCCCAATCTCGAGAGACTACTTGGAGAATCACAATGTAGTCATTACAATGTTTTCCACAGCCCTGGCTGAACAGCATTAACCTATGTGGACGCTGATCGAGTCTCTATATACCCCCTGCCCTCTCCACGCATATACACACTTCCATTTCCTTTCAAGACAATAACAGTAGAATAATAATAATATAATTAAAATGTTGCCTCAGAATTCCATTCTAAAGCATCCCTAAGATTTCCCAAAGAAATATTTATTTTTCTTCTAATAAAATGCACCCTTTTACAGATGGGAAGAAAATCTATCTAAATCAAATGTCTCACCAGTGACACTATTGACACTGTGGGCTGGATAATTCTTTGTTGCAGGGGGCTGTCCTGTGCATTGTGGATGTTGGGCAGTATCCCCAGACTCTACCAAGTAGATGCCAATAGCAACCCCTGGACTATAACGACAAACAAATGCCCCCAGACATTGACAACTGTCTCCTGGGGAGCAAAATTCCCTATTTCCACCTCCCCATAGACAGCCACTGACCTAAATTATTCTAGTAGTTCTCTTGGGGAGATAGAACAATGAGTAATTTTCCCCCTTATTTTTCTGTATTTTCTAAATCTTCTATAATGAATGTACATTGTTCATATGATAAAAAAAAAAGCTGGTAACAGTCTAATTATTGAAAAGAAATATTTGCTACACAGATGCAAGTTGATCAGTACATGCTACTGTGTGACTCATTCAGGTAAAAATTAAATTCAGATCCTAAAAATACTGTCTACCATACAGGTACCTTAAATTCAACTTGTCTTTAGTGTGTAAAAAGCACAAAAGAAGGACTTCAGAGAAGGAAGTTAGAACTAAGGCTTGTAGCTATGCATAAAGAACTTCTAAACCTTTCTGCATCATGGTAAATCAGTGGGACTGCAGAAAGAGACGTCAAATGAAAACCGCTGTTTCAAGCAAAGTATTTCCGTGAAACATAGTCTGCACATACACTTTAATCAGAAAAACACTTGTATTGTTGAAAAACATTATAGTAATAAGGCATATTTTCTTCGTTCTTAAGAATTGCTACCTTTGTGAACCATGTAAAAAAAAAACTTTCAAAATCAGAAAATTAAATATCTAGATTGTAAAAATGGGCTGTAGACACACCCATTATTCATCTCCTTGGCTATTAGAATATTATCCCACAATTTCATTCCTATTTTTAAATCAGTCTAGGAGTTCCATCTCCCCCAAGAAGAAACAAGTTCTTAATGAAGAACTCATTTATTATCCCCACAAGACAGAGGACCTTTTTTCTATCTGGGTCCCCAAAACAGCCAAAAAGTATTTACATCTATAGCGAGAAGTTTCCAGCTTCCACTGCTTACCCAGGTTGTTGCCAAAGGTTCACGTGTCTTCTGCTCTCAGGTAGAAGTTCTCTTTTGTTAAGTGGGGTAATACCAACTGCTGCTTCCAGAATACCGATATATTTCTTGTACCTCATCTTGTCTCTCTCGGTACAAGGTCCTGTAAATTTCAGTCACTGTTCACCTGAAGCAACTGAACTAATCTTTACTGGAAGCTGCTGTTCCTTTGGATGTTCTCCATGTAGCCCTAGCTAGATCTATTAAACACAACGGTGGTGATGGGGGGCAGACCACAAAGAGAATGTCTTTCAGATTTCCCTGCAATGGCAGCATTATACAAGGCTACATAATTCTGAATAAAGCACTAATGAAAATGATTTGCAGGAATGACTGTGGTTTTAAACACGGCGATCTAATGTACACTCCAATTAATCCGCACATAAATCTTTGAGGCCGCTAATCCTTCAAGAACTAATGGCTCATGAGGTGATTTATCTCAAGGTCTGCTAATAATTGGTCCAAAAAGCCTGCCTGCTGCTGGATGAACTAAAATCAGAAGCAGATTTGCTCTTTCTACAAATTTATCTCTCTCTAAAAGACTGTGCTTTGACAAATGAGGGAGGAATTCCAGTTGTCATTTTATAGCAATGCATTTCTAAATACGATAAACTCCTTGCTTGGGTCAATAGCAAAGATTAATTAAGAAACAATTTGGTGGGGTTTTTTGTTTGTTTGTTTGTTTGGGACAAAGTCTGGCTCTGTCACCCAGGCTGGAGTTCTGTGGTGCAATCTCGGCTCACTGCAACCTCCGCCTTCTGGGTTCACATCATTCTCCTGCCTCAGCCTCTTGAGTAGCTGGGACTACAGGCGCCCGCCACCACGCCCAGCTAATTTTTTGTCTTTTTAGTAGAAACGGGGTTTCACTGTGTTCGCCAGGATGGTCTCGATCTCCTGACCTTATGATCCGCCCGCCTCGGCCTCCCAAAGTACTGGGATTACAGGCGTGAGCCATCACACCCGGCAATTTTGTGGGTTTTTTAAATTATTATTAAAAACATCTTTTTAAATACCTCTAGAACCTAACATGTGTAATCCCTGCCAGCATGAAAATATATTGTTTGGAGAGGTTCAGAATCTACTTCATCTCCATTTTTTTAAAGTCTCCTCTTGGTTTTGAAGAGCTTCCTTACCCTTTGTCCATGGGTAAAGGTGGACCACCCATCATGGTGGCCCACTCAATGGACCATGGTACACATGATCCACATACCGGGTCAACCAGTCTTCCCTGGGATGAACATATGACTGTAGGAGGGCAATGTCCTGTTTCCATTGGATTTGCTAACCAGGGCTGATAGGAAGTTGGAGCGCTTGATAGTAGTCATGTGCCCCGCCACATGGAGAGGGCTCGTCATATTATATTATATTATATTATACCAAGAGAAATGTCATGGCATCACTTGAGCTTCTGGATCTAGCTATGCCAGAGGCCACTGTCACCCTAGGAGATTCCAGTTATCATTTTATGAAAGCTAATAAACTGACTTTTGTGAAATTTAATTTTAGTTGAGTTTCTGTCACTCTGAGAGTTCTGACTTACATAGCTCCTTCCTCACCAACTTCTTCAAGCTTTTTTTTTTTTTTCTATTTGATGTGCTATGGTAACATACAAGAGTCATGCTGCTCTTTGTCTAAACAAACCCATACATAAAGGGAAGTAAAATAGAAGGGGAGCCATTATGTTATGTTAACTGTGATTAACCTACATGTCCAAAGTGAGTGTTCCAAACCCTTCCCCATCCCCCCAAATCTTAAACCCTACTTCTATAGGTTCTCTTTCCTCATTAGCAAGTTTCTTTTCATCTAAATGACCTAAATCTCCAAAGTGAGGTGCATGTACCAACAATCTTTGGGATGTGGGAAGAAAGTATTAAGCAATCTATTTCCTCTTTTCTTCTCTCATGCTTTAAAAATTTGAGTGTTGCTGGGCATGGTGGCTCACATCTGTAATCCTAGCACTTTCGGAGACTGAGGAAGGAGGATCACTTGAGCCCATGAGTTCGAGGCTGCAGTAAGCTATAGTCGTGTCATTTTATTCCAGCCTGGGTGACACAGAGAGACTCTGTCTCAAAAAAAAAAAAAAAAATTGAATGTTTGTGTTTTAAATATTCATAATATTTACCTTGAGAACTAATATATTTTAAACTGTGATAAGGTACATTATTTACAAACTAATATATTCATGTATATGGTGGAGTGTACTTAAAAATCTGACAGGGTATATTAAAGTTCGGTGACTTTAAATAACCCTTCAACTACTCCCTAAGGCTCAATTTCCCTGTTTATAAGATGAGAGGACTGAACAGATGAAGGCTAAGTTTTCTTCCAAAAACAACAAAAGACCAAGAGCTCCCACTTCACTTGGCCTGATTATGCAATTAATATAATCTGACCACAATAAAATAAAAAAACAAAGGCTAAACCATTTGGTCTTGGAATATTTCATTTCCATAGTATTCATGAATATTACTCCCACTGGTTGTTCTGCAAACAATTAGTACCAGTTAGTCCCAGGAATTCTTTTATAGGCTGAACTTGGTTGGCTACAGCTGCCACCTCTGAGTAAAGGTCCCATACAGCCCTCATTTAATCATACAGGAAGATGTAATTACACTCACACAACAGTCATTGTTCTAACAAATTGTATTTCTGATGACGCATGATAAAAATCACTATACAGTATTCTCAAATAAGAAACAAAGCCTGAGCTAGCAACAAGAAAAAATCAACTTAAACTTGTTACCCATTGGAAGCCGTTCTCCTGCAGTGAAAAGTGACATGATATTTTGCAAATGGAATTTTTTTTGTTTGTTTTGTTTTGTTTTTTCTTTTTTTTTTTTT
>NW_012116110.1:648420-662160 GCF_000951035.1 Colobus angolensis palliatus | reverse complement strand
AAAATTAGCTAGGTGTAGTGGCTTGTGCCTGTAATCCCAGCCACTCGGGGGCTGAGGCAGGATAATCACTTGAATCCGGGAGGCAGAGGTTTCAGTGAGATGAGATTGTGTCACTGCACTCCAGCCTGGGTGACAGAGCAAGACTCTGCCTCAAAAAACAAACAACAACAACAAACCTAGACTCTAGAAGCAGACTGCCTGGTCAGAATCCCAGGTTCACACTTAATTAGCAAATCACTTAAACTCTTCAGGGCCTGGGTTTCCTCATCTGTAAACTGAGGCTAATAATGGCACGTACCTAGTGAGATTGTTTGAGAATGAAATGTAATGACTATATGCAAAACACTTAGGTCGTGTCCCATCCAAAGTGCTATTAGAGTGCCAGCCATGATTATTTACTCAGCAAATAGTTATTGGTCTGGGTTGCTAAGAACTGAATGTTTGTATCTCCCCAAAATTCGTATGTTGAAGCCCTAACCTCCAGTGTGATGGTATTTGGAGATAGGACTTTTGGGAGGTATTTAGGTTTAGATGAGGTCATGAGGGTGGGAACCTCATGATGGGATTAGTGTCCTTACAACAAGAGGGAGAAGGAGAGAAACAGCTCTCTCTCTCTCTCTCGGGTTCCTGGGCCCTCACCAAGAACCCAACCATGCTGGCACCTGGTATCAAACCTCATGTCTCCAGAGCGCTGACAAACAAATGTCTGTTACTCAACCCACCCAGTCATTGATACTTCATTATAGCAGCCCGAGCTGACTAAGGCACAGCTCAGACAGGTCTTTCAGGTTGCTGGGTCATACTTCCTTTATCGACCCCGGGTTTCTTGACCCCAGTTTGTCTTGCTTGAGTGGAGCACTTCAGCCTTCCAAGTGGACACTTAGATCTTGCTGCAGTCCTGCCCTCTGGCAGCTGAGGTGCTGGTGACCACTGCTCCACTCTCCACCTCCATCTGGAGGACTCCTAGCTCGAAGGTGTGCACCCCACAGGACCAGCCCTTCAGGCCTCCACCACCATCCACACTCCAGACAACAACCCCACATTGCCCAGGGTATCAACATTGCAACCTCCTATTTCTCCCTCTTCCCAGGAGAGACTGCCTGCACCTGCTGCAGGACTTGTGCCACTGCTCAGTCTCTAATGGTTATATTTATGTTTACCTGTTCACCATCTACCTCCTCCAGACTGTAAGCACTGCTCTGAGGGCAGAGACCTATTTTGCTGACATTGTATCCATTTCATGTTAGGTGTTCTAGTCCAACTCCATACTCATTCATTCATTCCCTCCACATCCCCTGAGCCGGTCCCTATCAAACACTCTGATTGACATTGGAGATTCAAATAATACCACATCATCCTTGCCCTCAAGAATCACCCAGTCTAATGGAGCAACGAGCAACTGCGACCCAGCATGCTGTAATATGGATGGGAGTGACCATGGAACCAGGGTAGGACAAAGGAGAGCATGAACAATCCTGTCCAAGGGGCTTGGCTTGGGAAAGAGAAAGAGATAAAAGAGAAAGTACTTGAGTTGGGTCTTAATAATAGGTGTACACATTCCTTAGGCTGACAAAAGAAATCTGGGGCATCCAGGCAAAGAGAAAAGTGCCTTCAAGAGCCAGAAAAATGAGGCTGGGCATGGTGGCTCACATCTGTAATCCCAGAACATTGGGAGGCCGAGGTAGGAGCGTCACTTGAGATCAGGTGTTCGAGACCAACCTGGGTAACATGGTGAATGAAACCTCATCTCTACTAAAAATACAAAACTTAGCTGGGCATGGTGGCGCACGCTGTAGTCCCAGCTACTCAGGAGGCTGAGGCAGAGGAATGGCGTAAACCCGGGAGGTGGAGCTTGCAGTGAGCTGAGATCCGGCCACTGCACTCCAGCCGGGGCGACAGAGCAAGACTCCATCTCAAAAAAAAAAAAAAAATTTTTAAATATACATGATCCAAAAAAAGCTGTGAAGTCAGGATGCTCAGGTTTTCTTTCTGGATGATTGAAATTGAATATAAAACTTCACAGATCAGACTGACATTTCCTTTCAATTAATATTTCTACTTTATTTCTTCTGGAGAAAGACAGTGGCCATGCTTCTTCACTAGGTGTTTTAACAGTTACTGTGCTTTGGAAGTATAAAAATGGAAATGAACTAATGCCCTGTACGGCCTGTTTTATAGGGTGTGGTCTGCTTTTCAGGAGCTGGAAAGAGCTTTAACTAAAAGTAGAAGAGTTAGGGAAACAGCAATTTTTTTCTTTTTGCTTTTTTAGCTCTACTGAAAAAAGCATTTCATTTTTCTCCTCCTTAATATGTTCGTAAATAATATCTTTACATATTTGCTACTCAGATGCCCCACCAATACACTGTAAGAAAAGCAGATTACATGACATAAAATAATTACCAAAGAGTTAATAAAACTTAGTGTGGCTCTTCTAGACTCACCCCGCTCAGCCCAAACTAGCCATCTCTCCTCAGAGTCATTCATCCTCAGAACATATTCACTATTGGGTTTAAACTATTACCTTCAACTGGAAGTCATCAGATCTATCATTCCAATCCTGTCCTCTGGCACAACCCAGTATCTATTGGAAATAACCCATGTGCCCAACCCCAGCTGCAGTGCCCCTCGCCTTTTCCTGCTTCTGTGCATCCGCCTCCTGGTTCACCCAGCATGAGACCCCGAAGACACCCTCACCCATTCCTGTGTGTCCCCAGTCATACCAACTCCATGACACAGGGGAAAGACTTGGTTTGAATCCCACCTCTAGTGTTTAAGACCTCGTGACCTTGAACAAGTTACTGACCTTTCTGAACCTCTGTTCCATCATTTGTACAGCTAGACTAAGACCACAAGGGCTTGTTTTAAATAATAAATGCAGCCAGGCACGATGGCTCATGCCTGTAATCCCAGCACTGTGGCAGGCCAAAGTGGGTGGATCACATGAGGCCAGGAGTTCAAGACCTGCCTGGCCAACATGGTGGAACGCTGTCTGTACTAAAAATACAAAAATTAGCCGGGCATGGTGGTGGGTACCTGTAATCCCAGCTACTCGGGAAGCTGAGGCATAAGAACCACTTGACCCCAGGAGGTGGAGGTTGCAGTGAGCCAAGATTATGACACTGCACTCCAGCCTGAGTGACAGAGTGAGACTCTATCTCAAAATAAATGAATAAATAATGCCATAATCTATATACATTCGGTGGATATCATCCCTCCCTCCCTTCCTCTCTCCCATCTGTTCTTCTTTTTCCATTCCTAATGCCTCTTCAAGAAGAGTGGTCCTTGTGGGAAAAACAGTGAGACCGAAAGACAGGCTGTCTGGAGGTTACAGGGACCCCAGGGCTGGAGTGAGCGGTGGAAAACACCACAAAGAAAGGAAAGCAGGCTCCTGAGTCCTGCTGCGGGAAGCAGAGTAAAGGGGCCTGGCTCTGGTGGGCCAACTGGGGAGGCCCTCCCTTGTGCTTGTGATACTTCCTAGATTTTTAACCCTTGCTACTGAATAGTTAAAGTCAAAATTAAAATCACTTAATCGAATGCCCTTCCCAAACAACTTGCATATATATAATAATTCATGGATTCTTTGAGTACTCTCAGTCCTAAGAAATAAAAACTTTAAGGCCAGGTGCGGTGGCTCACGCCTGTAATCCCAGCACTTTGGGAGGCTGAGGCGGGCAGATCACCTGAGGTCAGGAGTTCGAGACCAGCCTGGCTAACACATAGTGAAACCCCATCTCTACTAAAAAAAAAAAATACAGCTGGACAAAACCTCAGCTCATGATAGGAGGCTGCAGACCTGAGACAGAGAATAACCAGAAGAACAGTGAAACTCGAGCCACATACTTCAGGGAGCAGGCAGAGCTAAGGAACCTGCCCTGGATTGCACAGCTCCTACTAGGCAGGGCTGACTCTTTCCACTCTGCTCAGTGCCTTCTGGAAGTGGATCCTTTAGCATCTGATGACACACACAGAGCATTGCTCTGAGCAGTGGGTGTTGATTCCTTAGAGACAGGAGGGTCCCAACCTCTTCCCTCTCCTCCTGCTCTTTCCCAAATCTGTTTCCAGTGAATCCAAATGTGGAGTTCATGACAGGAGGATATCCTCTTCCTTCTCCTTCTCCAGGAAGCCTGAGTGAACACCCCCTACCACCATCACCAGGCTTCTCACCAAGGGGTCACTGTCCTCCTCATCCTCTCCCTCTCCCTCATGGGCTGAGTTTTTCCCCAGACACCCCCACCCAGGAAATGGATGTGAGTTTCCTCCTGCATTCACTGAGCTTGCACATGACCCTAGTGTCAAGATCCAGAAACACTGCAAAGTCTTTAAGACATTTTGTTCTAAATTTTCCTATAAAATATTTCCAAATCATCTACATTTATTTTTAGCTAAAAAAAACTTTTTTACATAAGTGGTTCTACATTTTCTCAAACTGTATTATGATTTGATTAGTATTATAAATTTTAGAATACCTTTTACCATCATTGAAGTTATTCTCATTATAGTATACACTCTACTAAAATGAACTGTACATTTTAACTTGATGACTCAGTTCATTATTTATTTATTTTTTTCAGCAGAGATGAGGTCTCATGATGTCACCCAGACTGGTCTCAAACTCCTGGTCTCAAGTGATCCTCCTGCTTTGGCCTCCCAAAGTGCTGGGATTATAGACATGAGCCACTGCACCCATTATTCTTAAAAAAACCTATTTTTTTTGTCAGCAGTTCACCCATGAGACACATTTGAAATTGCAAAACACTTTCCTCTGCTATTGGTTCTATGGACCACGATTACAAGATAAAGATAAAAGTTTCTTGGTGGTATCAAATTTGAATTGACATCAAAAAATGATGTCTCTTTGAGCATTCTGAGATAGCCTAAAAGGTAGGTATGATGTCATAGTCATCCTTCTATCTCTAATATCTCTCCTCACTCAGGAACTAGCACTTGACAGATGTCCAGTAAGATTAGAGTTTACTTCTTAACAGTCAGGCACATATAATGATTAAGACCCTAGACTTGGCTGGGCGGGATGACTCATGCCTGTAATCTCAGCACTTTGGGAGGCTGAGGCGAATGGATCACATGAGGCCAGGAGTTTGAGACCAGCCTGGCCAACATGGCGAAATATCATCTCTACTAAAAATGCAAAAATTAGGCCAAGCGCAGTGGCTTACGCCTATAATCCCAGCACTTTGGGAAGCTGAGGTGGGTGAATCACGAGGTAAAGAGATCGAGACCATCCTGGCCAACATGGTAAAACCCTGTCTGTACCAAAAATACAAAAATTAGCTGGGTGTGGTGGCGCAAGCCTATAGTCCCAGCTACTCGGGAGGCTGAGGCCCAGCTACTCAGGAGAATCGCTTGAACCTGGGAGGTGGAGGTTGCAGTGAGCTGAGATCGCACCCCTGCACTCCAGCCTGGCAAAAGAGTGAAACTCCGTCTCAAAAAAAAAAAATTAGCTAGGTGTAGTGGCTTGTGCCTGTAATCCCAGCCACTCGGGGGCTGAGGCAGGATAATCACTTGAATCCGGGAGGCAGAGGTTTCAGTGAGATGAGATTGTGTCACTGCACTCCAGCCTGGGTGACAGAGCAAGACTCTGCCTCAAAAAACAAACAACAACAACAAACCTAGACTCTAGAAGCAGACTGCCTGGTCAGAATCCCAGGTTCACACTTAATTAGCAAATCACTTAAACTCTTCAGGGCCTGGGTTTCCTCATCTGTAAACTGAGGCTAATAATGGCACGTACCTAGTGAGATTGTTTGAGAATGAAATGTAATGACTATATGCAAAACACTTAGGTCGTGTCCCATCCAAAGTGCTATTAGAGTGCCAGCCATGATTATTTACTCAGCAAATAGTTATTGGTCTGGGTTGCTAAGAACTGAATGTTTGTATCTCCCCAAAATTCGTATGTTGAAGCCCTAACCTCCAGTGTGATGGTATTTGGAGATAGGACTTTTGGGAGGTATTTAGGTTTAGATGAGGTCATGAGGGTGGGAACCTCATGATGGGATTAGTGTCCTTACAACAAGAGGGAGAAGGAGAGAAACAGCTCTCTCTCTCTCTCTCGGGTTCCTGGGCCCTCACCAAGAACCCAACCATGCTGGCACCTGGTATCAAACCTCATGTCTCCAGAGCGCTGACAAACAAATGTCTGTTACTCAACCCACCCAGTCATTGATACTTCATTATAGCAGCCCGAGCTGACTAAGGCACAGCTCAGACAGGTCTTTCAGGTTGCTGGGTCATACTTCCTTTATCGACCCCGGGTTTCTTGACCCCAGTTTGTCTTGCTTGAGTGGAGCACTTCAGCCTTCCAAGTGGACACTTAGATCTTGCTGCAGTCCTGCCCTCTGGCAGCTGAGGTGCTGGTGACCACTGCTCCACTCTCCACCTCCATCTGGAGGACTCCTAGCTCGAAGGTGTGCACCCCACAGGACCAGCCCTTCAGGCCTCCACCACCATCCACACTCCAGACAACAACCCCACATTGCCCAGGGTATCAACATTGCAACCTCCTATTTCTCCCTCTTCCCAGGAGAGACTGCCTGCACCTGCTGCAGGACTTGTGCCACTGCTCAGTCTCTAATGGTTATATTTATGTTTACCTGTTCACCATCTACCTCCTCCAGACTGTAAGCACTGCTCTGAGGGCAGAGACCTATTTTGCTGACATTGTATCCATTTCATGTTAGGTGTTCTAGTCCAACTCCATACTCATTCATTCATTCCCTCCACATCCCCTGAGCCGGTCCCTATCAAACACTCTGATTGACATTGGAGATTCAAATAATACCACATCATCCTTGCCCTCAAGAATCACCCAGTCTAATGGAGCAACGAGCAACTGCGACCCAGCATGCTGTAATATGGATGGGAGTGACCATGGAACCAGGGTAGGACAAAGGAGAGCATGAACAATCCTGTCCAAGGGGCTTGGCTTGGGAAAGAGAAAGAGATAAAAGAGAAAGTACTTGAGTTGGGTCTTAATAATAGGTGTACACATTCCTTAGGCTGACAAAAGAAATCTGGGGCATCCAGGCAAAGAGAAAAGTGCCTTCAAGAGCCAGAAAAATGAGGCTGGGCATGGTGGCTCACATCTGTAATCCCAGAACATTGGGAGGCCGAGGTAGGAGCGTCACTTGAGATCAGGTGTTCGAGACCAACCTGGGTAACATGGTGAATGAAACCTCATCTCTACTAAAAATACAAAACTTAGCTGGGCATGGTGGCGCACGCTGTAGTCCCAGCTACTCAGGAGGCTGAGGCAGAGGAATCACTTGAACTCAGGAGGCGGAGACTGCAGTCAGCCAAGATCAGTCACTGTACTCCAGCCTGGGTGACAGAGCGAGACCCCATCTCAAAAAAAAAAAAAAAAAAAAAAAAAAAACCCAGAAAAATGAAACAGGAAAGCATTCTTAGACCAGTAAGCGGAGCAATGTGGCAGGAATGCAGGCTCGTGAGCACCTATGAGCCCAGGGCTGACGGGAACGCCTCTGAAGTGACTTGCAGAGTGAGGATGCAGCAGATGCCAGTCTTTCCGGTGAACACACACCTCTCCTTGGCTAGGCGTCGCTAAGTCATTATTTAGTGAGCATTTCTACTGTGCCAGCCCCTGAAATAAGTACCCTACATACACAACCTTGTTTAGTTCTCACAACAGCCTTAAAAGAAAAGGTGGGCATGGTGGCTCATGCCTGTAATCCCAGCACTTTGGGAGGCCGAGGCAGGAGGGTTGCTTGAGCTCAAGCGTTCGAGACCAGCCTGGGCAATATGTTGAAACCCTGTCTCTACAAAAAATACAGAAATTAGCCAGGTGTGATGGCACATGCCTGTAGTCCCAGCTATTTGGGAGGCTGAGGTAGGAAGATCCTTTGAATCCAGGACGCAGAGGTTGCAGTGAGTCGAGATTGTGCCACTGAACTCCAGCCTGGGCAACACAGTGAGACCCTATCTTTTAAAAAGATTATAAATTATCCCTGTTTTTAGATGAAGAAATGAAGAAATCTAGGCACCAGGTGACTAAGTAACTTGCCCAAGGCACACAGGTAATAAGTACTAGAGGTGTGATTCCTACCCAGTTTGGTCTGATTATAAAATTCATGCCTTCTGACTCCCACTAAGTCTACCAGGTGGATACCCTAGGGCCCTTGGTATATCCCCATAGCAATTATTTAACTGCCCTTTTCCTCATTCATTCCCTCTAGAAGTGGGTCTCATGAGGGCAGAGACTTTACCCTCCTTACCATGGTATCCTTAGCACCTTGGCACAGCGCCTCAAAGAGCATAGGCATTGATAAGCCCCTGTTAAGAATGAATAAATGGATGAATGAATGCACAGGACTTTGAACTCTTTTCCACCCTTCCCTAACCCTGTAGTGTGGGAATCCCAGTTATTCTGAACCCAGGATCTAAGTGCAAAACCCCAGTTCACTTCCTTCCACCTTCTCCTGCAGTACCAGGCCCTGAGGCTGCATTAACAGATCCCTTCTCCAAGTTCAGGGGTCCCCACCACCACCCTCACCTGCCACTCTCATCCCCATCCAAAAGGTAACATAGCAAGCCTGTTATCCTTTGAAAGATCCACTTACAAGGTGGCTCTCAGTTGATGCCTGAGAATTTGAATTCCCACCATTGCCAGGACTGGTAAGAGTCACACTGTCCCTAAACTGTACAAACCATGTGGTTTATGCTGAACAGCTGCTTTCCTTGTGTGAGTCTGAAATTTGGGTAGCTGGGAGGCAGAGGACACCAGTGTAACAATCCTCCAGCAAAAACCCGGGACAGTGAGTCCCTTACAAGCTTCCCTGGTTGATAACATTTCACACGTGTAGTCACAACTAGTTGCCAGGGAATTCAGAACATCACGTGTAACTCCACTGGGAGAAGAACCTTGGAAGCTTGTGCCTGCTTTCCTTGGACTTCGCTCCTGTACTTCTCCCCTTGGCTTATTTTGCTTTGCATCTTTGAGCCGTAATAAATTATAGCCATGAGTACAATTCTATGCCGAGTCCTGTGAGTCCTCCTAGTGAATCATCGAAACTTGGGCCGGGCGGGGGTCTTGGGGATTCCAAGACACTCCCTCTCCACAGATGCAAGGTTGTGAAATATTTCCTGTCCAGTCCTGTCCATTAACCAAAGGAATAGCACACCCAGGGCCTAAAGGGGCCAGCAGGAATGTTCATGTGTACAAAGGGCTGAGTGGGATCAAGGCAAATTGGAAAGTCTAAACTAAGGAGCTGCTACTCAGTTCCTGACCACACAGCAAGTCACCAGGCAGTTGGTTTACAAGCACTGATATTAAATCACCTTGCTCTCTGCTAACAACAGGTGCCCCAAATGATAACAGAGAACACCTTGGGGCAGGCTTTGGCCTCTTTCCGAAACCCAAGAGAAATATTTTACATCCTCAGACACAATGAGGATTCCTTTAAAATGAAATATACAATCAAATTAGGGGATGTTTCTCTCAGCTTTGTGACATGAGCGGGAAGGGTAGAACACAGCTCACTTTCAGAGGACCCAACACCAGTCGGCCACTGCCCTTCTTGGATTTCTTTCCTGTAGCAAACCTCCTGACCTTCACAACATGCATTGTCAAAAACACTTCCATATGTCAGCATCAGAATCGGCTTATAACAAGTTATGCTAAGAAGACTGGATACCTAAAGCTATTAAGCTGAGCAGGCAAATGCACACAAGGACACAAACTCCAGTTTTAGAGATGACAGTAACTCCTTGCACAAAGAAGTCTTGCTTCTGGTTTGTAAGTCATCCTGGTTTTAGGTTGATTATCAGTGACAGGCAGAAAAAGGGAGAGAACTTGGTCATGACCCCTGGGACTACGGCCGGAAAGACTGAAGGAATTCCCTAATCTTACAGGAAAGTCCACATGTGACCCTGTGGCCACAAGCAGCACATCCCACTGCCTAGGGATGCTGCCCTACCTGAAGGTATGGTGGAAAGGCCAGGCCTGCACACCTACCATCCGGGTGGCCGCTCAGTCCCTCTCCTGACACCAACACCGATACATGTCCTCACTCTCCTGAACCTTTACAGATGAGTTTGTGGGTCTTCACTCACCCAGGTCTCCTCATAACCCTCTGTCCATTCCTTCTCAATCTCTTAGCTGGCTCTGATCTGCCTCGCAGCCACCCCTCCCCACAGTATTCCTGCATTCGCCCTCAGCACTTGTCTATGTACCCTGCTTTGGCTGGTACCTACCAAGCCACCTGGTACTTGGTGGCTGGTACTCCACTAAGCCCCCGCACACACAGGATGCCCAGACCAGCCTCAAGCCCGGCCCCTTCCCTCATGCAAGTTCCGATCCCACGCTTCCAAAGGCCTCCAAACCGCTGATTCTCAAAGTGGGATTCCCAGAGCAGCAGCAGCAGCATGACCTGGGTGGGCACTCATAGACACAGATTCTTGAGCCCCCATGCCCGATCTACGAAATCAGAAATTCCAGGAGGGGGACCCGCGATCTGTATTTTGACAAGCCTTCCAGATGGTTCAGATGCAAACTAATGTTTGAGAATCACTGCACTACACACTTCCATTCACCTATCCCACTGCTGTCTCAAAGAATCCTCAAATGGAAGTTTTCTTTTTCTAAATCCAGCTGACTTCCCTAGTTCTCTGCTATTACCAACATTTCCCCATAATACAAGATCCAAACAGTATAACCTGAGGTCAATATAGCAAGCCTCCAAAACACAACAGATATTTAAGAAACTTATTACTGGCTTGTGACTGTAGAGAACGAAGATAATTCTCCATGGCTACAAAGAAAAAACACTGCCATGCAGCTTGGGAAAGAAAGAACAAAAATGCACTGACTCGTGAAAAATGTCTTATTAGTCTACTCTTTTTTTACTCTTCTTTTTGAGACAGAGTTTTACTCTTGTCCCCCAGGCTATAGTGCAATGGCATGATCTCAGCTCACTACAACCTCCACATCCTGGGTTCAAGCGATTTTCCTGCCTCAGCCTCCCAAGTAGCTGTGGTTACAGGCATGCCACCACGCCCAGCTAATTTTTGTATTTTTAGTAGAGATGGGGCTTCACTATGTTGGCCAGGCTGATCTTGAACTCCTGACCTCAGGTGATCCTCCTGCCTCAGCTTCCCAAAGTGCTGGGATTACAGGCGTGAGCCACCGTGCCCAGTTTCAGTCTCGAACTCCTGACCTCAAGTGATCTGCATGCCTCAGTCTCCCAAGGTGCTAGGATTACAGGCGTGAGACATTGTGCCCAGCCTTAGTCTACTCTTCATTTGGCAGTACTTGAGAATAAAATAAAGAGTACCCTAATAAAATATACAGACAATGTATTAATATGATTTTAAAGTATATTATTGTATATTTTAGTAAGTAGAATTGATGGATTTTTTTGGGGGGTGGGGGACAGGTCTTGCTCTGTTGCCCAGGTGTAATGCAGTGGTGCAATCACAGCTCACTGAAGCCTTGACCTCCCAGGCATAAAGGATTCTCCCACTTCAGCCTCCTGAATTGCTGGGAGGACAGGCACACGCCACCATGCCTGGCTAATTTTTCATATTTTTAGTAGAGATCGGGTTTCACTATGTTGGCCAGGCTGATCTCGAACTCTTGGATTCAAGTGATCTGCCCACCTCAGCCTCCCAAATACCTCTCCCTGGTATTACAGGCGTGAATCACCTCATCTGGCCCTGACAGATGTTAATCAATAAATATTTTGGTGAAAGAGTTTAAAATGTCCACCATGTGCACTAGCCCATTTGTGTGTGTGTGTTATTAACGTCTTAATGTATGATTTTTTTCATGGACATTAAATCAGCAGGTAGAATAGTAAGTCCCTGCTTACTTACTTCCCATCAACCCCAAGAAACTATGTATTCATTAATTCTTCATTCAAATCTTTAGGAACATCAGGTACTACACTAGGCCCTGAGGCCTAAGCTGAAAGAAACTCCAAAAGAGCAAAGGGCTCAATCTACATTTTCAGTATTCTTCTCATCTAAACCATTGAAACTGGAGAATCTATTCAAAACAGCATTTCCTCTTACCCTGTGTCATTTTCCCTTGGAAAAGAATCAAGAAAAAAGTCCAGGAAGAATGGTCTAATAAGCACATGAAAAGTTAGATATTCAACATCATTAGCCATCAGAGAAGTAAAATCCAAAATCACACACCAACTAGCATGGTTAAAATTTAAAAAGTCAGACAACAGTAATAATGTATATGTATGAAGACATGAAATTGGAACCCTGAATACCTGGCTGGTGGGACTGTAGAAGAATGTAGCCACTCTGGAAAATAGTGTGGCAATTCCTGAAAATATTAAATATGGAGTTACCATATATTTGCCACTTTTAGGTATGTACCCAAGCAAATGAAAACATATGTCCACATAAAAACCTGTACATGAGTGTTCATAGCAACATTATTCATAACAGCCAAAAAGCAGAAACAATCCAGATGCCCATGATGGATGAATGGATAAGCAAAACATGACATGTTCATGCAATGGATGATTATTCAGCAATGAAAAGAATAAAGTAGTGGCCTGGCATGATGGCTGACACCTATAATCTTAGTACTTTGGGAGGCTGAGGCAGGAGGACTGCTTGAGGCCTGAAGTTCAAGGCTGCAGCAGTGAACCATGACTGTGCCACTGCACTCCAGCCTGGGCAACAGAGCAAGATCCTGACTCAAAAAAAAAAAGGAACAGATACATACTACAATGTACATAAGCCTTTAGTTTTTTGTTTTTGTAGAAACAGGTTTCACCATGTTGCCCAGGCTGGTCTCAAACTCCTGGACTCAGGTGATCCTCCCACCTCGGTCCCCCAAAGGAGTGGGATTACTGGCATGAACCACAGCTCCCATATATAAACCTCGCAAACATGCTAAGTGAAAGAAGCCAGACATGAAGGGTCACATAGTCTATGATTCCATTTATATGAAAAGTTCAGAATAGGCTAATCTATAGGGACAGAAAGTAGATTCCTGGTAGCCTGGTTGGGGGTGGGGGGGGGGGAATATTGACAGGAGCCAGCTAAGGGGTGGAGGGGGTTTACTGGGGAAAATGTTCTTTGGGGGGCATTAAAAACATCTTTCTTTTTTTTAATGTTTATTTTTTTTGAGACAGGGTCTTACTGTGTCACCCAGGCTGGAGTCCAGGGACGTGATCATAGCTTACCAAAGCCCCAATCTCTTAGGCTCAATTGAACCCCCAACTCAGCCCCCTGAGTAACCGGTACTATAGGCACAGACTACCATGCCCAGCTAATTTTTAAGGTTTTTGTAGAGACAGGGGTCTCCCTATGTTGCCCAGGCTGGACTTGAACTCCCAGGCTCAAGCAATCCTCCCACCTCGGCCTTCCAAACTGCTGGGATTACAGGCATGAGCTACCACACCTAGCCTTGAAAATCTCTTAATATTGATTGTGGTGATGGTTAACAACTCCACGAATATACTAAAAGACACTGGGGGGTTGGGGGGGGGCACAGCAAGATGGCCGAATAGGAACAGCTTCAGTCTCTAGCTCCCAGCGCCAGCGACACAGAAGACAGGTGATTTCTGCATTTTCACTGAGGTACTAGGTTCATCTCACTAGGGAGTGCCGGACAATCAGTGCTGGTCAGCTGCTGCAGTCCGATCGGCGAGGGCTGAAGCAGGGCGAGGCATCGCCTCACCTGGGAAGTGCAAGGCGGAAGGGAATCCCTTTTCCTAGCCAGGGGAACTGAGACACACAACA
>NW_012116110.1:648119-648370 GCF_000951035.1 Colobus angolensis palliatus | reverse complement strand
TGAGACACACAACACCTGGAAAATCGGGTAACTCCCACCCCGATACTGCACTTTACCAAGGGTCTTAGCAAACGGCACACCAGGAGATTATATCCCACACCTGGCCGGGAGGGTCCCATGCCCGTTGAGCCTCCCTCATTGCTAGCACAGCAGTCTGCGATCTAACGGCAAGGCAGCAGCCAGGCTAGGGGAGGGGCACCCGCCATTGCTGAGGCTTAAGTAGGTAAACAAAGCCGCTGGGAAGCTCCAAC
>NW_012116110.1:647728-648069 GCF_000951035.1 Colobus angolensis palliatus | reverse complement strand
CACAGCAGCTCAAGGAGGCCTGCCTGTCTCTGTAGACTCCACCTCTGGGCACAGGGCACAGCTAAACACAAAAAAAAGCAGCAGAAATCTCTGCAGACGCAAATGACCCTGTCTGAGAGCTTTGAAGAGAGCAGTGGATCTCCCAACACGGAGGTTGAGATCTGAGAATGGACAGACTGCCTGCTCAAGTGGGTCCCTGACCTCTGAGTAGCCTAACTGGGAGACATCCCCCACTAGGGGAAGACCGACACCCCACACCTCACACGGCGGGGTACACCCCTGAGATGAAGCTTCCAAAGCAAGAATCAGACAGGTACACTCGCTGTTCAGCAATATTCTAT
>NW_012116110.1:637596-643028 GCF_000951035.1 Colobus angolensis palliatus | reverse complement strand
ACACACCAGGGCCTATTATGGGGAGGGAGGATGGGGGAGGGATTGCATTGGGAGTTATACCTGATGTAAAGGACGAGTTGATGGGTGCTGACGAGTTGATGGGTGCAGCACACCAGCATGGCACAAGTATACATATGTAACAAACCTGCACGTTATACACATGTACCCTGGAACTTAAAGTATGATAATAATAAAAAAAAGACATTGAATTGTAGACTAAATAGGTGAATTGTATATTATGTGAATTATATCTCCATGTAACTATTTAAAACAAAAATGGCCAAAGCTAAAAGAGAATTATAGATAGCCCCAGTTAACTAAAAAGTAAACTGAAAAGTTCTAGGTCAATGTATGGCTTTTTCTGTTTCCTTTGCATTATAAATTTCTCCCAAATGGAGGTGAGCAGCCTTTGTTATCATTTTACATTTTACAAGCCCTTGTACAAATAAGGTCTGTTTGAGTCTTCACTATAATTCAGGAGCAAGAAAATTATTTCCTTTATTTTATATAACAGCATGTGGCAGCTTCGAGCTTATGAGCTTTACTGTGGTGTGGTTCATTCAGCTGGCTGTAGCAGAGGTCAGTTCTTCCGCACCTAAATCCTGTGTCCTTTCTTCTACACTGTGTAGCATTTCAGGGTGCCAGGTAGGTACTGTCATGCAGAAATGACACTTCTGACCCATCTCACTAAGAAAATGCCCAAGACTTGATTTTTTGGGGAGCTGGCCTAGCCAACCTAAGACCCCATTCAAGCATTATCTAACTCATCGGAGGTCTCATGGTACCATGGAAAGAACCTTTTGCTTTTGAGTCCTTTGCTCTTTTGAAATTTATTTCCATTTTGGCTCATCCTTTTATTTGCCTCAGGGCCTAGCACAGTACCTGATGTTCCAAAAGATTTGAATGAAGAATTTATGAATAGTGTACACAGCTTGTCATGCATTACATCTCAATATAACTGTTGGAGGTGAAGGGGAGTGAGTAAGGAATTTCTTATTCTACGTGGAAGTACCATGAAAAGAATCATGATTTCAAGCAAGAAGACCCAAAGTGGCCTCAATTTTCTCTTCCGTAAAATGAGAAAAAAAGAAATACCATGCTCACGGTTGTCATAAAGATTTAATGACAGTATATCTGAAAAACCCTGTTTCACAATGGGCACACAACCAATGTTCATTAATGCTAAATCAAATACTAGCCCAGTACCTTGATATCTCCTATGGAGACCAGTAGTTCTGGACATGGGATTCTAAAGTTCAGTGACGATCAATATCAAAAGGTGCTGATTAGATTTGCCAAACTTGAACTGTCTACCTAATTATAAGGAAGAAACTATTGTTAATTTTATTTCATGTTGTATATAAAATTGTGTTCTCTTGTAACTTCAGATTAATTTTATATCTTGGTTTGCACTCACATTCGAGTGTGTGTGTGTGTGCATGTGTGTTTATTTTAGTGACCCCAAACCTAGTTACATATCAGACTCAAGGTGGGCCAGGCGCAGTGGCTCACGCCTGTAATCCCAGCACTTTGGGAGGTGGAAGCCAAGGTGGGCAGATCACCTGAGGCCAGGAGTTCAAGACCAGCCTGGCCAACATGGACAAACCCCGTCTCTACTAAAAATTAGCTGGGCATTATGGTGCATGCCTGTAGTCACAGCTACTTGGGAGACTGAGGCACAAGAATTGCTTGAACCCAGGAGACAGAGGTTGCAGTGAGCTGAGATGGCGCCAGTGCACTCCAATCTGGATGACAGAGTTAGACTCTGTCTCAAAAAAAACAAAAAAAAAAAAAAAAAATCACTCAGGCTGCTATTAAATGCACAGATTGTAGTATAAAGACTTTGACTTGGCCAGGCACAATGGCTCACACCTGTAATCCCAGCACTTTGGGAAGCCAAGGTAGGTGGATCACCTGAGGTCAGGAGTTTTTTGTTTTTTGTTTTTTTTTGAGACGGAGTCTTGCTCTGTCACCCAGGCTGGAGTGCAGTGGCCGGATCTCAGCTCACTGCAAGCTCCACCTCCCGGGTTTACGCCATTCTCCTGCCTCAGCCTCCCGAGTAGCTGGGACTACAGGCGCCTGCCACCTCACCCGGCTAGTTATTTGTATTTTTTAGTAGAGACGGGGTTTCACCGTGTTAGCCAGGATGGTCTCAATCTCCTGACCTCGTGATCCACCCATCTCGGCCTCCCAAAGTGCTGGGATTACAGGCTTGAGCCACCGCGCCCGGCCGAGGTCAGGAGTTTGAGACCAGCCTAACCAACATGGAGAAACCCCGTCTCTACTAAAAATACAAAAATTAGCTGGGCGTGGCAGCACATGCCTGTAATCCCAGCTACTGGGGAGGCTAAGGCAGGAAAATCGCTTGAACCTGGGAAGCGGAAGTTGCAGTAAGTCAAGATTGCGTCATTGCACTCCAGCCTGGGTGACAGGAGCGAAATTCCATCTCAAAAAAACAAACAAAAAAAAGAGTTTGAGTTAGTAAATCTGGAATATTTGGAGAGTTTCTACTTTAACTAAGCTACCAGGTGATCCCTCAAACATCACTGAATCACTGATGAAACCATTCACTGGACATTTTCTAAGAAATGTTTTCTTATGTAGATTGCAAAACGCATCCATTTACCAAATAAAACTCTGAACTATGTTGTTATTTCAGAAGAGAACATACTATAGGAGGGCAAACCTTTTCTCTCCTGCCTTACTAGAATTAAAAGGAAGTAATAACATTCTGAAAGTCTGTGAACACAGGAATCTTCTGAAGAGACAATGTTCTGCCAAATCTTGCCGTTTGAATTATCTTCATTCACCATTTCAAAGGGACTTTTCAATCAAAGGAAGCTGTAAATTCTTACTACAAGTTGATAACCTCATTCTGATGAAAGTCATAACACAAGAAGAGTCAAGGGTCAAGAAAAAATAGCGGAGGCTCACACCTGTAATACCAATACTTTGGGAGGCCAAGGCGGGAGGATGGCTTAAAGCCAGGAGTTCAAGACTAGACTGGGCAGCAAAGCGAGAACCCGATCTACAGAAAAAAATAATAATAATAATTTAAATTAGCCTCTACAAAAATAAACAAAATTAGCCAGGCATGGTAGCGTGCACCTGTAGTCCCAGCTACTTGGGAGGCTGAGGTGGGAGGATCACTTGAGCCTGAGAGGTTGAAGCTGCAGTGAACCAAAATTGCACCACTACACTCTAGCCTGGAAACACAGCAAGTCTCTGTCTCAAAAAATAAAATAAAATAATGAAAAAACAAAAACAAAAAAACTAAACCCAATATCAACAGGACACCTAAGATGAGCCAGTTCAGAGAAGCGCAGAGTTAGAGATCATCAGGCATCCATGCTTAGTTACTTAGAGCAGGTTGAGCACTGGGTAACTCCATTCCATTTCAGTCAAAATAGGAAACCTTTGAGGGTTTACAGTTGTCTCTATTAAAGAAAGTACATGTACTCTAAGAACCTTGAGCTATAGTGGTTTGTCTACCCAGGAATTCCCAAATGCTTGTTCATATTCTGCCAGCGTGATTCTACTATACATTTACTATACATTCTCTTATTTTTTGAGACATTTACTGTACATTCTTAGTCAACATCTTCTGCTTCCTCCAAAAAATATAATAATAATAATAATTAAAAGTATCCAGAAGCCCAGGGGCTGGGGAAAGGAGGGAATAGGGTATTCTAATGGCTTTCTGTTTGGGATGATGAAAAATTTCTGGAAATGGGTAGTGGTGATGGTGACACAACATTGTGAATGTACTTAATGCCCGTGAATTAAGGGCACATTTTTAAATGGTTAAAATGGTACATTTTATTTTATGCATAAAAATCATAGAATCAAAAAAAATCACAGGCCAGTATGTTAATCACATTTCCTGTCACCCTGGGGTGTAGAGTGTTGGTCCTGGTGGGCAAAACAAAGATTCAAATACATAACTTGATGGAAATGTAAAGCACTCCTTGAAAGCTGAACAGAAAACTTCCCTCCAACATACCTAGGCCAGTGCTTCTCAGAGTTTAATGTGCAAACGGATCCCTTGGGTGATCTTGATTCAGCAGATCTGGGTGGGGCCTGAGGTCCTGCATTTCAAAAGGCCTCCAGGTAATGCAACCGTGTACATGGACCTTACTTAAAGTGGCAAGACACCTGAACACTTCAAAGTACACAGAATGTCACCCTATCACCAACTAGAATAACAGTCTCCTCACCAGGAGACGAAGAGGATAGATAGTATGTCTCAGGTGAATTGGTTAAGGGCTTAACTTACCTATCGACCACGTTTGTGAAAATGCGTTTAGAAACCTGGACCGAAGACCTGCCTGCGGAGGCCTCCCTGCGGAGGCCTCCCTACGGAACCCGCCCACCTCTGGGACTGGGAAGCAGCCACAGACAATAAGGATAGTTGAGACACTTAGTTGCGCAGAAAGCCCTCGTGCAAACTTCAAAACACTCTTGAAAATGCCCTTCTCAAGCTCGAAGAATGCCTGGAATTCAGTGGCCTTTTTCCAACATAAAGATCTCTGACTCGGTTTTGACTGAGAGCTCCCTACAGAAGAACCTTGCAATGCATCCCTGGAAAACTGACAACGCCCTGTATATGCTGACAAGCTCGGCCCTTCCCTTACAAATGGGTCAGAAAGCGAAATTTGTTGCTGTTGTTGTTGTTGTTTAAATGTCTTCTAAGGCTCTGCCGCGTTAGGCGGAGGAGATCCCCGTTTTTCGGGCTGCGCGGGCAGGGCGAGCACCTCCAGGGCTGTAGAGTCAAGCTCTCTGGAGTGCGGAGTTTTCAAGCCCCGCGGCGGAGGCTCAGCGGGCACTCAGGCAGCCCCACCAGCTTCCAATAACCAGCGCCGCGCTCCGCTCGCGTCACTCCAAGGCACCGGCTCCTGCCCCCTCCAGATACGGTTGGCTGCGCCAACAGAAACTCAAAGGCCCTTTTAATCGGGTAAAACGGAAGCTCAGCAGAAAATGAAACAGTTTCCGTCCCTTGAGTGAAAGGGTGCCAGGCCAGGGAGGAGAAAGAAGGTGGCTCCCAGACACCTGTGGCTGCCGCAGGTGCGTGTTCAGGCACACCTGTTGATGATTCCCCCAAAGAGACCCTGTGAGGCGCTGCCGCACCGGGGGCGATGGGGAAGCAGGGAAAAAGTAAATGTCCGATGAAGTACACCGCGCACTCTGCAGAGAAACCTAGGGGACGTCAACCCCTACTTACTCGCGCTGCCCCCACCCCCGCCTGCACAAACGACCCAGGGCACCAGCGCGAATTCTCGCCCATCAAATCATTCCCTGGCCCAAGTAGGGACAGGAAGGAAGGCATCTCGGCGACGCCTGGGCACAAGCTGCCGCGCCTCGGCGGCTCTCCCAGGGCGCGCTGCAGGCAGCACCGGGTCCGGGGAGGGAGACAGAGGAGGGTACTCGCCTAG
>NW_012116110.1:635043-637481 GCF_000951035.1 Colobus angolensis palliatus | reverse complement strand
GGGCGGCGCGGCACTAGTTGCTGGGCTGGTGTCCACTGCGCTCCCTGCGCGCGTCGCTGGGAGCACTTCACCCGAGCCGGAGTGCGCGAGGCTCCCCGGGAATGGGAGGGCGCCAGCGGCCTCCGCGGCTGCTCCCGTATATTATTGTGATTTGGGCTATTTCCTGTTTAGAGGTTTGAGAGAAGGGGAAAAAAAAATCCAGGGTGGGGGCAGGGGGAGTTGGGCGGTGGCGAGCCAGAGAGCGGCGGCCGGGAGGGGAAGGAGGTGGGCGGCGGCTGTCACCTTCTTCCTTGAGACCAGAGGGTTCTGGGCGCGCGAGACCGGGAGAGTGAAGCAGCTGCTCGCAGCGCTACTCTGGGGTGTCGGGAAGGGCGGACAGGGTGGGCCTGCACGGACGCCACCCAGCGGTGGGGCAGGGGCCGCGGCCGCCTGGGAGACCTTTGTCACTGGAGCCTGCGCGCCCACTTTGCCGCCTCTTTTCTTTTACACAGAACTGCAGCTCAGCTTCTTCCCAGAGCGGGTGCAAGAAGAATTTGCTGGGCTTCTTTCTCTATGCGTGCCCAGGTCCGATTCCTGATCCTTTCCAGGGTATGGGCAAGGAGGAGGTTAGCTCCTCTACCCTTCAAAGCCCCCGGGAAGCATGGTTGTGGGCCACTGTGGGTGCGCGGGGGGCTCTTGGAGGGGCGGGGAGGTCACTGCTTTTATTGAGGGGTGTGAGACAAGTTAATGATTTTAGTGTAAAGTTAACTTTTACGACCCGCTTCCGTTCCCCTCCCCCGCCAGTCTCGCCCTTGCCGAGATCACTGGGTCTGAGGCCCCAATCCGGAAATACCGGTTCCTCCACCCGGACAATAGGTGAGGGCGGGAGCGCTACCCAGAAAGCCTGCTTAGTCACCTCGGGAGTCCCTGCTCAGTCGGGAGGGCAGAACCCTCCCAGTGCCCAGGCCTCCACCTGGCAAGCAGGTGCCCCTTCGGTTTAACATGGCTTGTTAAAAACCCTGGGAAGAGAATGGGGACTTAGTGTTTAATCGGTAGAGTTTTAATGTGGGATGACAAAAAGTTCTGGAGACCGAGAGTGGGAATGTTTGCATAACAGTGTTAGTATACCTAATAATGCTGTAACTGCCCAGTGGGTTCACCTTGCCCGCTGCCTAGACAGAGCCGATTTATCAAGACAGGGGAATTGCAATGGCGAAAGAGTAATTCACGCAGAGCCGGCTGTGCGGTAGACCGGAGTTTGATTATTACTCAAATCAGTTTCTTCACGCATTCGGGGATCAGATTTTGTTTGTTTATTTGGTTGGTTGGTTGGTTGGTTGGTTTAGGGTTTTTTGTTTGCTTGTTTTGTTTGAAAGCGAGTTTCGCTCTTGTCGCCCAGGCTGGAGGGCAGTGGCACGTGCGATCTCGACTCACTGCAACCTCCACCCGAGTTCAAGCGATTCTTTCGCCTCAGCCTCCTGAGTAGCTGGGATTACAGGCGCCCGCCACCACGCCCAGCTAATTTTTACGTTTTTTGTGGAGACGGATTTCACCACGTTGGCCAGGCTGCTCTGGAACTCCTGACCTCAGGTGATCCACCCGCCTCAGCCTCCCAAAGTGCTGGGATTGCAGGCCTGAGCCACCGCAACGTGCCCTGAGTTTTTAAAGATAATTTGGCGGGTAGGGGCTTGAG
Source organism: Colobus angolensis palliatus (assembly GCF_000951035.1). Classification (NCBI taxonomy): domain Eukaryota; kingdom Metazoa; phylum Chordata; class Mammalia; order Primates; family Cercopithecidae; genus Colobus; species Colobus angolensis. The sequence continues at coordinate 635,809 of NW_012116110.1, read as the reverse complement.
AAGTGGGGAGTTCCGATTGGTCAGGTTGGAGATGGAATCACAGCGGGGTCGAAGTTAGGTTTTCCTATGTCTTCTGTTCTTATCTGCGATGGCAGAACTGGTTGGGCCAGGTTACTGGTCTGGGTGGTGTCAGCTGATCCATGGAGTGCAGGGTCTGCAAAATATCTCAAGCACTGCTCTTAGGTTTTACAATAGTGATGTTATCCACAGGAGCAAATCTGGAGAGGTTCAGACTCTTGGATCCCGAAGCTGCAAGACCCCTAAATTGTTAATTTCTAATCTTGTAGCTAATTTGTTAGTCCTGCAAAGGCAGACTGGACCCCAGGCAAGAAGGGGGTATTTTCGGGATAGGGCTGTTATCAATTTCATTTCAGAGTCAAACCATGAATCGAATTCCTTCCCAAAGTTAGTTCCTCCTATGCCCAGGAATGAACAAGGACAGTTTAAGGGTTAGAAGCAAGATAGAGTCAGTTAGGTCTGATTTCTTTTACTGTCATAATTTCCTCAGTTATAGTTCTGCAAAGGCGGTTTCAGTGCCTTACGTTGTACACTTAAAAATGGTTAAAACGGGCTGGGCACGGTTGTAATCCCAGCACGTTGGGAGACCGAGACGGGCGGATCACGAGGTCAGGAGATCCAGACCATCCTGGCTCCCATGGTGAAACCCCGTCGCTACTAAAAATACAAAAAATTAGCCGGGCGTGGTGGCGGGCGCCTGTAATCCCAGCTACTCGGGAGGCTGAGGCAGGAGAATAGCGTGAACCCA
>NW_012116110.1:633540-633843 GCF_000951035.1 Colobus angolensis palliatus | reverse complement strand
TGTTTTACATTCTTATGAAACAAAACTAAATTTAAAAAAAGCAAAATGCAACACATGAACACTGGTATCAAGTTGGTAGCTTAACAGTGTAAAGGGAAATTATATAAAGTGACTTTAAAACACAATTATTGCCAGGAGCAATGACTCACCCCTTTGGGAGGCCGAGGTGGCCAGATCACCTGACATCAGGAGTTGGAGACCAGCCCGGTCAACATGGAGAAAACCCATCTCTACTAAAAAAAAATACAAAAATTAGCCGGGCATGGTGGCACATGCCTGTAATCCCAGCTACTCAGGAGACTG
>NW_012116110.1:632175-633490 GCF_000951035.1 Colobus angolensis palliatus | reverse complement strand
AGAAAACCCATCTCTACTAAAAAAAAATACAAAAATTAGCCGGGCATGGTGGCACATGCCTGTAATCCCAGCTACTCAGGAGACTGAGGCAGGACAATCACTTGAACCAGGGAGGCAGTGGTTGCAGTGAGCCCAGATCACCCTGCTGCACTCCAGCCTGGGCAATAGCGCCAGATTCTGTCTCAAAAGAAAACAAAAAACAAAAAACCACACACAGACACAATTAATTGTTTGGGCTGGACAAAGTGGCTCATGCTTTTGATCCCAGCACTTTGGGAGGCCGAGGCGGGAAGGTCACTTGAGGCCAGGAGTTTGAGACCAGCCTGGTCAACAGGATATCTCTACTAAAAATACAAAAATAAGGCCAGGCCGGGCACGGTGGCTCAAGCCTATAATCACAGCACTTTGGGAGGCCGAGGAGGGCAGATCATGAAGTCAGGAATTTGAGACCAGCCTGACCAACATGGTGAAACCCCGTCCCTACTAAAAATACAAAAAAATTAGCTGAGTGTGGTGGTGCGTGCCTGTAATCCCAGCTACTCAGGAGGCTGAGGCAGGAGAATCGCTTGAACCAGGAGGCGGAGGTTGCAGTGAGTTGAGATCGTGCCATTGCACTCCAGCCCGGGCAAAAGAGCCAGACTCCTTCTCTAAGTAGGTAAGTAAGTAAGTAAGTAAGTAAATAAATAAATAAATAACAGAGCCAGACTCCATCTCTAAGTAAGTAAATAAATAAATAAACAAACAAATAAATAAAGTAAAAATACAAAAATTAGCCAGGCATGGAGGCTGAGGCACAAGAATTGCTTGAGCCCAGTGAGCGGAGATCGCATCACTGCACTCCACTTCAGCCTGGATGACTGAGCGAGAAAATCCACAATTTTTTGACTCTATGTCCTTTGGGGGTATACCTAAGGACAAAGAGAACTTTAAGAAAAAAAAAAAAAACTATAACCTTTTTCAGTAATCATAATGTTAGCAGTAATTATGTTAATATCCTTAGAAATCAAGATTTTTCTTTTTCTTTTTTTTTTTTTTTGAGACAGAGTCGCATTCTATTGCCCAGGCTGGAGTGCAGTGGCGTGATCTCCGCTCACTGCAAGCTCCGTGTCCCGGGTTCACCCCATTCTCCTGCCTCCGCCTCCTGCGTGGCTGGAACCACAGGCACCCGCCACCACGCCCGGCTAATTTTTGTATTTTTAGTGGAGACGGGGTTTCGCCATGTTGGCCAGGGTGGTCTTAATTTCCTGACCTCGTGATCCACCCACCTCGGCCTCCCAAAGTGCTGGGATTACAGGCGTGAGCCACCGCGCCCGGC
>NW_012116110.1:625491-627500 GCF_000951035.1 Colobus angolensis palliatus | reverse complement strand
AGAGCAAGACTCCAGCTCAAAAAAAAAAAAAAAAATCCTTACCTCTTACTTCCCACTCCAGGGGTTCTCTCTTAATGACAGTGTGGGGATCCATGGAAGCTATCAGGCTGCCCATGCACCCACCACCCTGAAGTGTGAATGAGTTAATGTTTCATGGTCTAACTTTTAACCAGTGGGGGATAGGAACTGATAAACCTTGCTCCCTTTTCCCCGCAAGATGAAGAAGCCCGAGACTCATTCTATACAACTCATATGGTCACACACAACCAACCAGTCAGGAACCTGAAGGAGCAGCCTACTCAGTGAGGCTCCCTTGAATTGTCGCTCCTGCTTCTCCATCCCTCACTTCTTTGCCTAGGATCACCACATTCTCCAGTCAAGTCTTTGTCTCTATTCTCTGCTTCCTGGAAGACCCAAGCTAAGATGTGTATGTACCACTTGTATCTCAGGGTAACTGAAGACTCGATGAGGAAATTATGTCAGCCAATAAATAAGGAATGACAACATTTGAATTACCAGCATTTTGTAAAACGCTAATAAAATAATGGATCCAGGCAGTGGTCATTGAAAAGGTCATTCTCACATCATAGAAAAGGAGATCACTAGGCATTATGTGCCGTCTGATGGAAATATACAACCACAAATGACATATCCTTGCCAAAAAGAGCAAACTAGTGTCTGACCCAGCATCTAGATCCAACTAACTGTTGAGAAAAACTCTTGAAATAGAGGAATGTGTTGAACAACACTACACTACTGCCGAGTGCAATAAATGAAGTCCAGGATATAAAAAACTCATAACAGAAAAATCACTCAGGCTGGGTGTGATAGCCACTGCCTATAATCCCAGCACTTTGGGAGGCTGAGGCAGGAGGATCACATGAGGTCAGGAGTTCAAGATCAGCCTGGGCAAAATAGTGAGACCTTGTCTCAAAAAAAAAAAAGGCTGGGTGCGGTGGCTTATGCCTGTAATCCCAGCACTTTGGGAGGCTGAGGCAGGCAGATCACTTGAGGTCAGGAGTTCGAGACCAGCCTGGTCAACGTGGTGAAACCCCATCTCCACTAAAAATACAAAAATTAACTAGGCATGCTGGCGCACGCCTGTAATACCAGCTACTCGGGAGGCTGAGGCAGGAGAATTGCTTGAATCTGGGAAGCAGAGGTTGCAGTGAGCCGAGATCTCACCATTGCACTCTACACTCCAGCCTGGGCAACAGAGTGAGACTCCGTCTCAAAAAAAAAAAAAGTTAAAATGATACATTTTATGCTGTGTATATTTCACCACACACACAAAATTCTCAGTAGGATGCCATCACTCACTCCAGACAACTTTGCTTAGAACTGCCAAACTCTTCTTCCCCACGCAAACTTTTGCCAGAAGTAATAGAATGGATAACAGTACTTTTTATAAAACTCAGGTTTAGGCCGGACATGGTGGCTCACGCCTATAATCCCAGCGTTTTGGGAGGCCAAGGCGGGCAGATCACGAGGTCAGGAGTTCAGAGACCAGCTTGGCCAATATGGTAAAACCCCGCCTCTAGTAAAAATACAAAATTAGCCAAGCATGATGGTGCATGCCTGTAATCCGAGCTACTTAGGAGGCTGAGTCAGGAGAATCGCTTGATCCCGGGAGGCGGAGGTTGCAGTGAGCTGAGATTGTGCCACTGCACTCCAACCTGGGTGACAGAGCAAGACAATGTCTCAAAACAAAAACAGAAACTCAGTTTCATTTAGGTTAGACTTCTGATGATACCCATCAACAACTTATTTCAACAAGAGGGAAGATCAAGCCTGAAGAACACTGCAATTTTAAGAAAGATGAACAATAATTTGTCAGAAACTAGGGTATTAACAAAGTAATAAAGGTGTATGTAGGATGCTACTGTTTACCTATGAAAGCAGTAAAAAAAAAAAATTACCCAGGTGTGGTGGCGGGTGCCTGTAATCCCAGTTACTTGGGAGGCTGAGGCAGAGAATTGCTTGAACCCAGGAGGCAGAGGTTGCAGTGA
>NW_012116110.1:615885-617586 GCF_000951035.1 Colobus angolensis palliatus | reverse complement strand
CAAAAGGAGCCCTGTTGGCTTTGCTACCTGCTGCCTATGTGATGTGAGTTATGCATTTAACTTCTCCGAGTCTCAACTTCCGTCTCCTCACCCTTTGACTCAGCAACTCCATTCTGAAGCATCTATCTCAACAAACAATACTCACACAAGTATTGAAAGAGACAGGCTGGGCACGGTGGCTCACGCCTGTAATCCCAGCACTTTGGGAGGCCTAGGCAAGTGGATCACCTGAGGTCAGAAGTTTGCTACCAGCCTGACCAACATGGCGAAACCTCATCTCTACTACTACTACTACTACTAATAATAATAAAATTAGCCTGGCATGGTGGCAGGCACCTGTAATCCCACCTACTCGGGAGGCTGAGGCAGGAGAATCACTTGAACTCCAGAGGCAGAGGTTGCGGTGAGCTGAGATTGCGCCATTGCACTCCAGCTTGGGCAACAAGAGTGAAACACTGTCTCAAAAAAAAAAAAAAAAAAAAAGGAAAGAGATAATTTCAAAAATGCTTATTCCTATGTGTCTGAAATAGCAAAAATTAAAATTACATTTTTAGCCACCAAAAGAATGGCAGGATAAACAACAGTACACTATATGATGTGTTAAATGTCTTTCTGTATGGACTATTCAGATGTTTGCTTTGGTTCCAAAATAAATATCCAATTAGTTAAAGTTACAAATCTAAAACCCTAGTTCTCTAGGTTTTAACTTAACACATTTGCTTGATTATTCTATTTTATAAAAGTAGCATTTTGTCACTTACATAATTTTATTATACAATATTTGATATATATATATATAATAAGTAACATCTCTGTAAGCTTGAGAGTGCATAATAAAATGAATACATGAACCCACCATACAATTTATGCATAAAGCATTGCCGTTGCTTTTAAAGCCACCATGTACCTTCCAAATCCTAAACCCATCTTCTCTATCCATTTCGAGGTAATCACAATCCTAAAGTATGCATTCATTTAAAAAAAAAAAACAGTTTAACAAACATGTAAGTCTTTCTAAACAACATGTTGTTTGGATTAGCTTGGCTTTGAGCTTCTTTATAAAAATGGAATCACACTGTATGTAGTCTTCTGCAACCAACTCTTTTCATGCAAATTATATTTCCAAGATTTATTCTGGTTGTTGGATATAGCTGTATTTTTTATTGATTGATTGATTGATTGATTGATTGAGATAAAGTGTTACTCTGTTGCCCAAGCTGGAGTACAGTGGCACAATCTCGGCTCACTGCAACATCCAACTCCCAGGTTCAAGCGATTCTCCTGCCTCAGCCTCCCGAGTAGCTGGGACTACAGGCATGGGCCACCATACCCAACTAATTTTTGTATTTCTATTAGAGACGAGGTTTCACTATGTTGGCCAGGCTGGTCTTGAACTCCTGATCTCATGATCTGCCTGCCTCAGCCTCCCAAAGTGCTGGGATTACAGGCGTGAGACACCGCACCCAGCGGATATAACTGTATTTTGTCCAGTTTTACTGCTGTATGGTATCCTGGTTTATTGTTTTTGTTTGTTTGTTTTTTGAGACAGAGTCTCACTATGTCGCCCAGCCTGGAGTACAGCAGTATGATCTCGGCTCACTGCAACCCCTGCCTCCCGGGTTCAAGCGATTCTTGTACCTTAGCCTCCTAAGTAGCTGGGATTACAGGTGTGTACCATCACACCTGGCTAATTTTTGTATT
>NW_012116110.1:612326-613600 GCF_000951035.1 Colobus angolensis palliatus | reverse complement strand
GGTAGCTGGAATTACAGGCATGTGCCACAATAGCAGCTAATTTTGTATTTTTAGTGGAGACGGGGTTTCTTCACGTTGGTCAGGCTGGTCTCGAACTCCCCACCTCAGGTGATCCACCTGCCTCGGCCTCCCAAAGTGCTGGGATTACAGGTGTGAGCCACTGCACCCGGCTGAAATTTTTTCTATATAAAAATCTGGGGATTCATCCCACCAGTGGCCAAGTCTACAACATTGAATTCAACCCTCCCAAAACTGTGGGCATTGATGATCTCACTGGGGAGCCTCTCATTCAGCATGAGGATGATAAACCAGAGATGGTTATCAAGAGACTAAAGGCTCATGAAGCCCAAACAAAGCCAGTCCTGGAATATTACCAGAAAAAAAGGGTGTTGGAAACATTCTCCAGAACAGAAACCAACAAGATTTGGCCCTATGAATATGCTTTCCTACAAACTAAAGTTCCACAAACAAGCCAGAAAGCTTCAATTACTTCATGAGGAGAAATGTGTGTAACTATTAATAGTACAATGGGCAAACCTCCTAGTCCTTGCATTTAGAAGCTGCTTTTCCTAAGACTTCCAATATGTATGAATTATTTGAAAATTATATTACTTTTATTTCTACTGATTTTATTCTGGATAGTAAGGATATCTTGAATAAGTCAGATACTAAGATTCATCCTTTGAAATCATCTAGTGTGTTTTATGCAGTTATCCTTAAAAACATCAGTGATGTCTGAACTTTTCAAACATCTGTTAGAGCAAAATTAAAGGAGGATTTGGTAGTAATCTGACTTTTTGTTCAGTCAAGAAGTGGTTGATAAAGTGTCCATATTTTTCTGGAAAAGTTAAAAAAAAGTTACATGTCATTTGGGGAAAATGTCAGAAATTTTTGCATAGATTGATGCCAAAAAAGACATTTCTAGCATCGTGGAACACGGTGAGACACTATATAAATTACAGGAAAAAAGCTACTGGAGTTACAGATTTGTTGTAAGGTACAAATTCACTGCTGCCTTTACACTACAAAAGGTATACACTAACCATATATGCTGTATTTATTTTGTTGTTAAGTATACTTTCAGTTTACTCATAATTCTCAATTTGCTATAAAAATGTATCTACTAGCATATAGAAAAATATTACTTTAAGATGGCTTGTTTCCTTTGAAAATACATATATACTAAGGGTTATGATTTATGTCAGAAATTTACATTATAAGTCCCTGGATAAGCACTTGGATAAGTTGAATTTTCTTTTCTTTTTTCTTTTTTT
>NW_012116110.1:599638-604475 GCF_000951035.1 Colobus angolensis palliatus | reverse complement strand
CCCAACCTCAGGTGATCCACCTGCCTCAGCCTCCCAAAGTGCTGGGATTATAGGTGTGAGCCACCGCACCCAGCTATTTATTTATTTTTAATGGAGACAGGGTCTTGCTATGTTGCCCAGGGTGGTCTCCAGCTCCTGGGCTCAAGTGATCCACCCACCTCTGGCTCCCAAAGTGCTGGGATTACAGACCTGAGCCACCACACCCGGCCCACACCTGTACTTTTTAAAGTACTCTTTTGAATTTAATTAAAAGCCAAATACATTAAAATAAACACATGTGGTGGACTAGAATATCTGCCAGTTGCCACTGGCTGACACTTGCAGGGATCCTAATGGGATGGAGAAAGTCTCGAAGGGGACCCAGTGAGAGTTTGCAGTTAGGGTGTTCTGGTACTTCCTGAAGACTAACTAGGGCCAGCTGTACCTCTCAGAAACAGGCTGGCCAAGGTCACAAGGGTCACATGACTGCTGAGTGCTCTTTTGGCACTCCTCACCCCTCCCCAGCCACACCTGCCTGGCCTGAGGGCAGGGCTGCTCCTGAGCCTGGAAAAAACCTGGCTCCCTTCTCCCAGCAAGCTCCACCTTCTCTCTGAGCAGTGGCACAAATAGGTAAACACCCAACCGGTGGCTACCAGTCAGGTGTTGAGAAGAAAGGAAAGAGGAATAGCCAACGACAGTCCCTCCTCCATGCTCAGCAATCACTGGGTGAAAGGTTACTTTGGTCCTCTTTACCACAGTTTACAGTCCACGCTACTTTGACATGATGTTGTAAGTCATTCAATTTATAACTCTCCATGGAGTTTGGAGTCAGCCGTTACCTCTAGATTCATGGCTAGAATGGCTTTAAAGACATTTTTAATACGCTTTTTTTTTTCTTTTAAAGCCATCTTTAAAAAGCTTTTCTAAGAAAATATCAGTTCAAGTAAGTGCCATACTGTTTGCTTTATGGCATTTGGACTTTAGCAAACAACTCATAAATAAATATTTTGTGTTGGCCATTTGTTAACAGTCCAAAGATCACTATAGTTTTATTTAAACCTCTGGCAAATACAACTAATTTTAAATTCACATAGAAAAGCATAGTTTCTCTGGAGTTGAGATTACCTATGAATTTCCAGTGAGAAAGCTACAGCTATAAGATATAGATATAGACAGACATACATATAGATGGATTCATTGGATGCCTTTGTAGAAAATGAAGGTATTATTACTAATAGTGCCTAACGTAAAAATCAACTTATTCATTGTGATGTTCAAAGAGCTGTGAACAATAATATAGTTTTGTAATAATACAACTGGTATTTATACGTATAGGTTAATAATTGAAACTAGAGATACAGCTGAAATGCACCTTTGTTTATTATCCATTGGGTAATAGTAGAGATAGTAGGGACATGACCAAAATAATGGGCTCACGTTTTAATGAGTACTTATTTGGCACAGTATCCCTGTGATGTAAACTGTGGTTATATAAGTAGGATAACTGATTTAAAAATTCTTTCACTTAAATCAATAGCAACAATTGAAAAACACAACAAAAAAAGCAGGGCAGGTGAAGGTGTGGTGAAACTGGTACATGGCTATTGCCCATTGTAAACTGTCCCAGCATTTTTTTGTTTGTTTGTTTTTAAGACGAAGTTTTGCTCTTGTTGCCCAGGCTGGAGTGCAATGGTGCAATCTCAGCTCCCCACAACCTCCACCTCCCGGGTGTAAGCAATTCTCCTGCCTCTACCTCCTAAGTAGCTGGGATTACAGGCTTGCGCCACCACATCTGGCTAGTTTTGTATTTTTAGTAGAGACGGGGATTTCTCCATGTTGGTCAGGCTGGCCTCAAACTCCCGACCTCAGGTGATCCTCTCGCTTCAGTCTCCCAAAGTGCTGAGATTACAGGCATGAGCCACCGTGCCTGGTTGTCCCAGCTTTTTAAAAAAGCATTTTAATTTAAAATGCACTAAGACTTGTAAAACTGTCCAAATCATTTGATCCTGTAATTTTACCCTATCTTAAGACAATAGTCAAGGCTGGGCGTGGTGGCTCATGCCTGTAATCCTAGCACTTTGGGAAGCCGAGGCAGGAGGACCACCTGAGGTCAAGAGTTTGAGACCAGCCTGGCCAACATGGTGAAAATCCATCTCTACTAAAAATACAAAAATACCTGGGCGTGGTGGTGGGCACCTGTAATTCTAGCTACTTGGGAGGCTGAGGCAGGAGAATAGCTTGAACCCGGGAGGTAGAGGTTGCAGTGAGCCGAGATATTGCGCCACTGCACTGTAGCCTGGGTGACAGCACAAGACTCTGTCTCAAAAAAAAAAAAAAAAAAAAAAGACAATAGTCCAAATGCAGAGAAAACTATATGCACAAATCTTTTCATCAACACATTATTCATAAAAGCAAAAAATGGCAACTGAAATATCCAACAATTCGGAAAAAGTGAAGTAAATGCAGTCACTGAAAAAACTTATATGCATATATATATGTTAATCAGGAAGATCATGTAACAACATTTATTCAATCAGCAAATATTTATTGAGCCAGCTTTACTATACCATGCTAAGTACAATGGTGAAAAAGATGGAGAAGTTTTGGTCCTCATGGAACTTGCAGGTAACACTTGTAATATAATATTCAGTTGAAATTACAGAATACAAAATTCACCCACTATGATTACCATGATGTAAAAATAAAATGCATAGGCAAAGGACAGGAGCAAAATAAGCCCTAGTGCAAACTGTATTTGTATGAATTCTGGGTAGCGACAGTACTAATGACTATTCTTCCTTTTACCATTTTAGAACTTATGGTAGATGCTTTTATTAAATATTAAAATGATATAAAATGTGCAGAGACATCAAGAAATAATATTGTTACATAAAAAAAACAGAATATAAGTAGAATAGCTGCATAGTATACCTGCAACTCTCCGTTCAGATGAACAGGAATTAAAATCAATCGTGCAAGTATGATGAAAACTAGTAGCATCTGAGCTAATTTATTTTCCTTTAACAAATGCATGTTAATGTTGTTAGTTCAAGTTCTTGTAATAATGTCTACTTTTCTTTATTTGTTTATTTGAGACAGGGTCTCTCTCTGTCACCCAGGCTAGACTGAAGTGGTGTGATCACCGCTCACTGCAGCCTCGACCTCTGGGCTCAAGCAATTCTCTCACTTCAGTCTCCCCAGTATCTGGGACTACAGATGTGCGCCACCACGCCCAGCGAATTTTAGTATTTTTAGTAGAGATGGGGTTTCTCCATGTTGGCCAGGCTGGTTTTGAACTCCTGACCTCAAGTGATCCACCCACCTTGGCCTCCCAAAGTGGTGGGATTGATTACAGGCTGAGACAGTGCACCTGTCCCCTACATGTACTTTTTTTTTTTTTTTAGACGGAGTCTTGCTGTGTCACCCAGGTTGGAGTGCAGTGGCTTACTGCAACCTCCACATCCCAGGTTCAAGCAATTCTCCTGCCTCAGCCTCCCGAGTAGCTGGGACTACAGGTGTCCACCACCGGGCTTGGCTAATTTTTGAAGTTTTAGTACGGATGGGGTTTCACCATGTTGGGCAGTCTGGTCTCGAACTCCTGACCTCAGATCTTCCAAAGTGTTGGGATTACAGGCGTGAGCCACTGTGCCTGGCCACAAATGCAGGTATCTTTTTTTTTTCTTTCTTTCTTTCTTTTGAGATGGAGTCTCGCTGTGTCGCCCAGGCTGGAGTGCAGTGGTGCGATCTCAGCTCACTGCAAGCTCTGCCTCCCGGGTTCTCGCCATTCTCCTGCCTCAGCCTCCCAAGTAGCTGGGACTACAGGCGCGTGCCACCAGGCCCAGCTAATTTTTTGTGTTTTTAGTAGAGATGGGGTTTCACCATGTTAGCCAGGATGGTCTTGATCTCCTGACTTCGTGATCTGCCTGTCTCGGCCTCCTGAAGTGCTAGAATTACAGGCATGAGCCACAGCGCCGGCCTTCCTATGTGTACTTTTAAAACAAATTTAGAGGAGCCTCTTCTGCCCATTGAGGAACCCTAGAGAGAGACACGTGGTACAAGATGCATGAGCGTTGGAGTCCTATGCACCACGTCAGAGTGGGCATAAGTCACAATATTTTCACATTTAATTATGTGACTGAGGTAATCTCACTGAGTCTACCCGAACTTGCTTTGCCTTTCAAAAATGAGGATAGATTCACCTGCCACCCAGGATGAGATGGAAGATAAGGAATGTCCCAGCCAGTTCGAAGGTTCACCCTGTGATAAAAGCCCTGCTGGACAGATAAGCAAGAGTGAGGAACTTGGAAAAACTGGGCGAATGAGCACTTCCTCATAAGATACCCTCCCACATTGCACCGCACAGCCAAGGGCAATCTTTTATGGACCTGTGCTGTCATGGGAAAGGGTCCTTCCAGGCATCAAAGCTGTCCATAGCCTGGCACGGTGGCTTATGCTTGTAATCCCAGCAATTTGGGAGGCCGAAGCAGGAAGATCACTTGAACTCAGGAGTTCAAGACCAACCTGGGCAAATAGCCAGATTTCATTTTTACAAATAATAAAGAAATTAGCCAGGCGCGGTGGTGTGTGCCTGTGGTCCCAGCTACTCCGGATGTTGAGATGGGAGGATTGCTTGAGCCCAGGAGGTCAAGCCTGCAGTGAGCTGTATTTGTGCCCTGCACTCCAGCCTGGGCGACAGGGCAAGACCCCATCTCAAAAACAAAGCAAAACAAAACAAAAGCTGCCCACCAAGTACTTCTTGGTGGATTTTTTTTTTTTGTTTTTTTAGACGGAGTCTTACTCTGTCGCCCAGGTTAGAGTGCAGTGGTGTGATCTCAGCTTACTGCAACCTCTGCCTCCC
>NW_012116110.1:593264-598830 GCF_000951035.1 Colobus angolensis palliatus | reverse complement strand
TGGCCAACATGGTGAAACCCCATCTCTACTAAAAACACAAAAATTAGCCAGGTGTAGTGACGCGTGCCTATAATCCCAGTTACTCAGGAGCCTAAGGCAGGAGAATCTCTTGAACACGGGAGGCAGAGGTTGCAAAGAACTGAGATCACTCCACTGCACTCCACCAGCCTGGGTGACAAGAACGAAACTCCATCTCAAAATAAATAAATAATAAATAAATAAAATAAATTTAAAGCGGTACAAGTGCAGTTTTGTTACCGGATATATTGGATAGTGGTAAAGTCTGGGCTTTTAGTGTAACCATCTTAACCATCCTTCAAAATAATGTATGTGGTACCCATTAAGTAATTTCTCATCCCTCACTCCCTTTCATCCTCCCACCCTTCCAAGTCTCCAGTGTCTGTTATTCCACACTCTATGTCCATGTGTACACATTATGTTGTTCCCACTTGTACATGAGAACATGCAGTATTTGGTTTTCTGTTCCTGCGTTAATTCACTTAGGATAATGGCCTCTAGTTCCATCCATGTTGCTGCAAAAGACATTATTTCATTCTTTTTTATGGCTGAATAGTATGCAGTGTGTGTGTGTGTGTGTGTGTGTGTGTGTGACATTTTCTTTATTCAATTATCCATTGATGGATGCTTTGGTTGATCCCATATTGCTACTGTAAATACTGCTGCAATAAATATACAAGTGCAGGTGTATTATTATTATTATTTTGAGATGACTCTGTCGCCCAGGCTGGAGTGGAGTGGTGCGATCTCAGCTCATTGCGACCTCTGCCTCCCAGGTTTAAGTAATTCTTGTGCCTTGGCCTGCCGAGTAGCTGGGACTACAGGTGTCCACCACCGGGCTTGGCTAATTTTTGAAGTTTTAGTACGGATGGGGTTTCACCATGTTGGGCAGTCTGGTCTCGAACTCCTGACCTCAGATCTTCCAAAGTGTTGGGATTACAGGCGTGAGCCACTGTGCCTGGCCACAAATGCAGGTATCTTTTTTTTTTCTTTCTTTCTTTCTTTTGAGATGGAGTCTCGCTGTGTCGCCCAGGCTGGAGTGCAGTGGTGCGATCTCAGCTCACTGCAAGCTCTGCCTCCCGGGTTCTCGCCATTCTCCTGCCTCAGCCTCCTGAATAGCTGGGACTACAGGCACCCACCACCACGCCCAGCTAATTTTGTGTGTGTGTGTGTGTTTTTAGTAGAGACGGAGTTTCACCATGTTAGCCAGGATGGTCTCCATCTCCTGACCTTGTGATCCGCCCACCTTGGCCTCCCAAACCGCTGGGATTACAGGCGTGAACCACCGCGCCCAGCGGTAGGTATCTTTTTTATATGATTTATTTTCCTTTCTACCCAGTAGTGGGATTGCTGGCTCAAATGGTCATTCTATTTTTAGTTGTCTGAGGTATGTCCATACTGTTTTCCACAGAGGTTGTACTTACATTCCCACCAACAGTGTGTAAGAGTTCCCTTTTTGGCCAGGCACGGTGGCTCACGCCTGTAATCCCAGCACCTTTGGAGGCGGCGGTGGGCAGATCACAAGGTCAGGAGATTGGGACCATCCTGGCTAACACGGTGAAACCCCGTCTCAACTAAATATACAAAAAATTAGCTGGGCGTGGTGGCGGGCGCCTGTGGTCCCAGGTACTTGGGAGGCTGAGGCAGGAGAATGGCTTGAACCCGGGAGGCGGAGGTTGCGATGAGCTGAGACCTCACCATTGCACTCCAGCCTGGGCTACAGAGTGAAACTCCATCTCAAAAAAAAAATAAAAAAAAGAGTTTCCTTTTCTCTGCATCCTTGCCAACATCTGTTATTTTTTGGAATTTTTATTAATAGCCATTCTAACTGGTGTAAGATGCTATCTCATTGTGGTTTTAATTTGCCTGTCTCTGATTATTAGTGGTGTTAAGCTTTTTTTCCCCCACATGCTTGTTAGCTATTCGTATGTCTTTTTTTTGAAGAATATCTATTGAAGTCCTTTGCCCACTTTTTGATAGGGTTATTCTGTTTTTGTTGTTGAGTTGTTTGAGTTCCTTGTACATTTTAGATATCAGTCCCCTGTCGCATGCTTAGTTTGCAAGTATTTTCTTCCACTCTGCAGGTTGTCTGTTCATTCTGTTGATTGTTTCTTTTTACTGTGAAGAATGTTTTAGTTTATGTCCTGTTTCTCTATTTTTATTGTTGTTGCTTGTGTTTTTGTGGTCTTAGTCACAAATGTTTTGCCTGGACAAATGTTCAGAAGAGTTTTGCCTAGGTTTTCTTTCTTTCTTTTTCTTTTCTCGGCTCACTGCAACCTCCACCTTCTGGTTTCAAGCAATCCTCTTGCCTCAGTCTCCTGAGTAGCTGGGATTACAGGCATGCACCGCCACATCTAGCTAATTTTTGTATTTTTAATAGAGAGGGGGTTTCACCATATTGGCCAGGCTGCTCTCAAACTGCTGACCTCAAGTGATCTGCCCACCTCTGCCTCCCAAAGTGCTGGAATTACAGGCATGAGTCACCGCTCCCAGCCTTGCCTAGGTTTTCTTCTAGTTTTTTTTTAGATGGAGTCTCGCTCTGTCACTCAGGCTGGATTGCAGTGGCACCATCTCAGCTCACTGCAAGCTCTGCCTCCCGGGTTCATGCCATTCTCCTGCCTCAGCCTCCTGAGTAACTGGGACTACAGGTGACTGCCACCATGCCCGGCTAATTTTTTGTATTTTTAGTAGAGATGAGGTTTCACCATGTTAGCCAGGATGGTCTCGATCTCCTGACCTCATGATCTGCCCGCCTCAGCCTCCCAAAGTGCTGGGATTACAGGCGTGAGCCACCGCGCCCGGCCTTCTAGTATTTTTATAGCTTCAGGTCTTACATGTAAATCCTTAATCCATCTTGAGTCAATTTTTGTATATAGTGAGAGATAGGGGTCCAGTTTCATTCTTCCGCAAATGGCAATCTAATTTTCCCAGCGCCATTTAATTGGTAAGGGTGTTCTTTCCCTGTTGCATGTTTTTGTCAACTGAATTTTTTTTTTTTTTTTAATTGAGACAGTCTTACACTGTCACCAAGGCTGGAGTGCAGTGGCACAATTTTGGCTCACTGCAACCTCCGCCTCCTGGGTTCAAGCGATTCTCCTGCCTCAGCCTCCCAAGTAGCTGGGATTACAGGCACACGTGACCTCAAGTGATCTGCCCACCTCAGCCTCCCAAAGTGCTGGGATTACAGGCATGACCCACCTCGCCCAGACTTGTCAACTGATTTTTCTAAGGTATTTCTAACTCTTGATCCCCTTAGATGTGAGAGGTGGGGAAACTGCTTGCTGAGTTGCTTTGTAACTGTGGTAACAGCAGATCATTCTTGATTTTGTCTTCACTAGTATAATTTCTTTGTTAGTGAAGACTTTTTCTCTTACAACAGTAACACCATTTTAAAGAGCAAAACTTGTAAAACTACCTTGGACTATGAGCTAGTCATTCAGACTCTATAACCATGTAAAAATAAACATGGAAGACCACCATATTACATGGGCAACTATTGACAAGAGAAACAAATGATTTTAAAAACAAAAATAAATACATAAAATGAGAATAATATTACCGGCCTCGGCCGGGCGCAATGGCTCATTACATTCTTGTAATCCTATCACTCTGGGAGGCCTGCAGGTGCCCGCCACCACACCCAGCTAATTTTTGTATTTTTAGTAGAAACGTGTTTTCATCATGTAGGTCAGGCTGGTCTCGAACTCCTGACCTCAGGTGATCTGTCCACCTCGGCCTCCCAAAGTGTTGGGATTACAGGGGGGTGAGTCATTGCGCCCAGTCTTGTTTTCCTTTCACATCACAAAGTATCTGGAGGCAGACAGTCCAGTTTTGGTATAGCACCTCTAAGATGACAACAGGGGAGAAGGATTTTCCAGTCTCTCTGCTGTCCCATTTTTGCCTGTGGTTTTGAGCCTCATAGGTCCAAGATGGTTCCTCCACCTTCAGGCATGTAGTGCACCATACAGGCAAAAGCCCATGGCAGCTGAGCCTGCTTGTCTGCTTTACTGCAAGCTTTCCTGTTTACCTTACATTAGTCAAAGTTGGCTCCTAAGGCTATTCATAGTTGCAAAGAATTCTGAGAAAGTTTTTTTGTAGTTGTTGTTTTGTTTTGTTTTGTTTCATTTTTGTTAAACTGGGCTTATTGATTCCCAAACAAAATTGTGATCACGTTAGAAAGACAGGAGAACATAGATATTGGGTTAGTAACTGGCAGTGCGTATCAGGTACATACCAAAATGGTAACAATAATGCTCTCAGATGGTGTGGTTGTGGATTGTTTGTTTTCTTTTTTGGGACAGGGTTTCACTATGCCACATAGGCTGAAGTGCAGTGGTACTATCGGGGCTCACCGCAGCCTCGACTACCTGGACTCAAGCCCTTCTCCAACCTCAGCCTCCCAACTAGCTGGAAGCACACGCAAGCACCACCATGCCCAGCTAATTTTTTTTTTTTTTTATAATTTGTTGAGATGAGGTCTCACAATTTTGCCCAAGTTGGTCTGTAACTCCTGGGCTTAAGTGATCCTCTTGCTTCAGCCCCCCAAAGCGCTGAGCTTACAGGCATGAGCCACTGTGCCCAGCCAGCTGTTTTTAGTTTTTTCAGATATGCTTGAATCTGGCAGCTGAGTGGGGAAAATGCACTGCACAGGTTTTACAAGTTGCCTAAAGTTTCTGAGACAACCCTCTCCCTCACTGAAAACCACTGGGTTCACAATCAATTTAATATTTATTATATCATTGTCAACTTTGTTTTCAGGTCTGTCAATAGTAACCCAGATTTGTAGCCTTTGAGTAATGCCTGCGGGCTTTCTCACTATAATGGACATTGTTGGTTGCTCTCCAGCCTTGCCTCCTCCTGGGTCCTTTCCTAACAGAGCTTGGACCTACCTACCTTCCTTCCTTCCTTCCTTCCTTCCTTCCTTCCTTCCTTTTCTTTTTCTTTCTTTCTTCTTTCCTTCTTTCTTTTTGAGATGGAGTCTCACTCTGTTGCCCAGGCTAGCTCTCTGCAACCTTCGCCTCCCAGGTTCAAGCAATTCTCCTACTCCTACCTCAGCCTTCAGAGTAGCAGGGATTACAGGCTTGTGCCACCATGCCTGCCTAATTTTTGTATTTTTAGTAGAGATGGGGTTTTCCCATGTTGGCCAGGCTGGTCTTGAACTCCTGACCCCAGGTGATCCACCCACCTCAGCCTCCCAAAGTGCTGGGATTACAGGCCTGAGCCACTGCGCGTGGTCAGAGCTTTGATTTTTCTCTTGTGTATCTACTCTTTCTGCAGCTCAGGATCTCAGAAAAATGTGACCTATTCCCAGCTCCTGGGACAATTAATGATCATTCTAAGTGGGGTCCTACTTCTCTGACTAGTAATTGGCTCAAGAACCCATTTTTCATCAGTGACCTTCCTCTGGTGATGGTTTCCCAGTTGAGCCAGGGACCTGATTTCTATGGATGAGGCTCTAGGGTATGTTTGCCTTGGACTTCTGGTTGATGTGTTTCCTCCCTCTTTTTTTTTTTTTTTTCAACTTATTTAAAACTTTATTCTTATTTTT
>NW_012116110.1:592027-592914 GCF_000951035.1 Colobus angolensis palliatus | reverse complement strand
GATGGTTTTCCCTTAACTCTTTAGGCTGGAGCAGATTTTAAACCAAGCTGAAGGAATCACTCCAGCTCTGGCCACAACCTAATCTCTGCACCCTGACCTTCACTGCATTGGCTGGAAGCTGGTTCACTTCATCCAAGGGCCTAGTTCGAGGGCAGTCATGGCTTCCGCAAGTTTGAGCATCCCTCGCTCCTGGCGCTGGCGGTGCCACTCAGCCATGGACTGGAGCATCCACTTGGTCCGGAGCTTGTACAGATAGGAACCGTAAACCACGACCTCGGTGAGGTCTGAAGACTCCAGAGCCTTCAGCTCGAGCATGGCCTTGCTCACCTGATCGATGTAAGGGATTCGAGATCCGTCCGGGCCGAACATGGCTTTCAGCAGCCGCGTTTGGACCTGGAACACCTCTGGATCTTTGAGGTCTTCGGGAACTTTCACCCACGGCGGGATATTTTTACGTGCCGGGAGAGTTCCCATCTTATGACCCTTAGAACCAGAACCACGCTCTAGCGCACAGCAGGCCTTCCCACGCAGGCTCCTCCCTCTTAAGAAAGAGTTGGCTGTTGCAGTGGCTCACCCTTGTAATCCCAGACCTTTGGAAGGTCGAGGAGGAAGGATTGCTTGAGCTCAAGAGTTTGAGACCAGCCTGGGCAACATAGGGAGACTCCATCTCTACAAAAATTTTAAAAAATTAGCCGAGCTTGGTGGAGCAAGTGTGTAGTCCCAGCTACTTGGGCAGGAGGATTACGTGAGCTCAGGATCACTTGTAGTGAGTGGTGATTGTGCCACTGTACTCTAGCCTGGGCCATAGAGTGTAAGACCCTGTCAAAAAAGGAAGGAAGGGAGGGAGGGAGGGAGGGAGGGAGGGAGGAAGGAAGGAAGGAAGGAAG
>NW_012116110.1:577180-591896 GCF_000951035.1 Colobus angolensis palliatus | reverse complement strand
TTGCATACATAGGGGGCTTCTGGGATGCTGGTAAAGTTTTATTTCTTGATCTGGGTGATGATTCCATGGGTATTTCCTTTATAAAAGTTAACTGACTTGTAATTAAATTTGTGGGGATTTTTTATTTTTATTTTTATTTTTTTTGAGACAGAGTCTCGCTCTGTCTCCCAGGCTGGAGTGCAGTGGTGCGATCTCGGCTCACTGCAAGCTCTGCCTCCTGGGTTCACTCCATTCTCCTGCCTTGGCCTCCCGAGTAACTGGGACTACAGGCGCCCACCGCCACACCCAGCTAATTTTTTGTATTTTTAGTAGAGACAGGGCTTCACCTCATTAGCCAGGATGGTCTCGATCTCCTGACCTCGTGATCCACCCATCTCGGCCTCCCAAAGTGCTGGGATTAAAGGCGTGAGCCACCATGCCCTGCTCCCTCCCTCCTTTCCCTTCCTTCCTTCCTTCCTTCCTTCCTTCCTTCCTTTCTTTCTCTCTCTCTCTCTCTTTCTTTTTCTTTCTTTCTTCCTTTCTTCCTTTTTTTCTTATAGGTCTTGCTCTGTCAGCCAGGCTGTAGCACAGTGGTGCAGTCACAGCCCTCTGCAACCTCAAACTCCTAATCCTCCTGCCTCAACCTCCCAGGTAGCTGGGACTACAGGCATGCATCACCACACACTTCATTTTTAAATTTTTTGTGGAGACGGGGGTCTCACTGTGTTGCCCAGGCTGATCTTGAACTTGAACTTCTGGCATCAAGTGATGATCCTCCTGCCTCAGCTTCCTGAAGTGCTGGAATTAGAGGCATGAACCACCACACCTGGTCTTAAATCTGTTTTATGTACTTTTCCATTTGTGTGTCACATTTCACAACTTAAGAAAGTTTTTTAAAAAAATAAAAAGGGAGGCCGGGCGCGGTGGCTCATGCCTGTAATCCCAGCACTTTGGGAGGCTGAGGCGGGCAGATCACTTGAGGTCAGGAGTTCAAGAGCAGCCTGACCAACATGGTGAAATCACATCTCTACTAAAAATACAAAAAATTAGCGGGCTGTGGTAGCAGGTGCCTGTAATCCCAGCCACTTGGGAGGCTGAGGCAGGAGAATTGCTTGAACCCAGGTGGCAGAGGTTGCAGTGAGCTGAGATCATGCCATTGCACTCCAGCCTGGGCAACAAGAGTGAAACTCCGTCTCAAAAAAAAAAAAAAAAAAAAGGATACATTTTAAAACGAGAATGAGCCATGAGAAAAGTCAGTCTTTTTCCTTTCCTGGGTGAGCTGCTGTGTTGTTGTAAAGCCCACAATTTTCCAGCATTTTAACCATTTTGCTACCATGTTGGAAGCTGCCTGAGGATGCAGATGATGGCACCATGGTGCAGGGAAATGGAGCCAGAATCCCTGGATTAGACTGATGCTGAAGCCTGTCTCCTTTCCGGGCTTGCATTTTCATAAGCCGATCAATGCCCTTTTGGTTTAAACCAGTTTGAGATTTTCTGGTCTTAGCAGGCAAAGGAGTCCAATCTGACGCACTCTTGACCCATGTTCAATCAGTTGTTAAGTATAAATTTTCTGCAGTGCCCTCCCACCAACTTCTCTTATTCTCCTTGCCTTTATATCTTGACGGCTGACTTTGAGAGCTTCTCAACAGCTTCTCAACTTCAAGCCTGTCCACACACAGGTCTTTAGCTTTGGCCACATCACTTTCTCATTTAAATTCATTTGAAAGACTTCTCCAGGTTATATCTCTTTCTGCCCTCCTAGAAGAAGGTGAAACTCCTCAGCCTGGCACTCAGGGTACATAACAGCTCAAGACATTTTCCTACTCATGTGAATCTACAAACTACACTCTGCCAACCTGGACCTTTCTCCCAGAAGAACTCAAGCTTTCTCATGGTTTTACTAAGGCACCCTCTTCCCTCTAATCTAGTCGTTCAAATCTCCACCAGGGGCAGGTGCAGTGGCTTATTGCTGTAATGCCAGCACTTTGAGAGGCCAAGGCAGGAGGATTACTTGAACCCAGAAGTTTGTGACCAGCCTGGGCAACATAGCAAGACCCCATCTCTAAAACAGAAAGTTAGCAGGGCATTGTGGCACATATCTGTACTTCCAGCTACTCAGGAGGCTGAGGCAGGAGGATCCCTTGAGCCCGGGAGGTCAAGGCTGCAATGAGCCACAATTGTGCCAATGCACTCCAGCCTGGGTGACAAAGCGAGACTCTGTCTAAAACAAACAAAAAAAATCTTGTCCACCTGTCAAGGCCCATGTCTAAATTCACTCAGATTACTGAAGTCTCTTCTGATCTCACTCACTAGAAATGGTCCCCAATGCATCCTTTGATTCTCTCTGCTGTATCCATGGTTTGCTTCTTTGCTAGCCTGTTGCGTATTATGCCTATGCAGTATACCTCTGGGGCTTGTCTTCCTCTTCTTCCCCAGGAGTCATCTTTGCTATACACACTCACACATTCCTCCCATACACATAATCCAGCTCCTAAAATCCTTGTAGATAGAGCTTATATCTGGTACCCTGACACATAGCATGTGCTCAACAAAAAATATGTGTTGAATTGTCTCCTCACCAATATATGATTTCTTTTCCTTTCTTTTCGGAGACAGGGTCTCACTCTATCACCCAGGCTGGAGTGCAGTGGTACAAGTACAATCACGGCTCACTGCAGCCACCACCTCAGCCTCCCAGGTAGCTAGGACTACAGGAAAGCTGACCACTCCCAGCTAATTTTTTGTATTTTTTATAGAGACAGGGTTTCACCATGTTGCCCAGGCTGATCTTGAACTTCTTGGCTCAAGTTATCTGCCTGCCTTGGCCTCCCAAAGTGCTGGGATTGTAGGCATGAGACACTACGCCTGGCCAATATATAATTATTTATATTAATAATAAATCAAAAATAAAATACTGATTTTTCTTCTTTTCTTTTTTTTTTTTTGAGACAGAGTCTCGCACTCTCACCCAAGCTGGAGTGCAGTGGCACGATCTTGGCTCATTTCAAGCTCCGCCTCCTGGGTTCATGCCATTCTCCTGCCTCAGCCTCCCAAGTAGCTGGGACTACAGGCGCCCGTCACTACGCCCAGCTAATTTTTTTGTGTTTTTAGTAGAGACGGGGTTTCACTGTGTTAGCCAGGATGGTCTCAAGCTCCTGACCTTGTGATCTGCCCACCTCGGCCTCCCAAAGTGCTAGGATTACAGGCGTGAGCCACCGCGCCTGGCTTTTTTTCTTTTTTTTTGAAACAATGTCTTGCTCTGTTGCCCAGGCTGGAGTGCAATGCTGCACTCTCAGCTCACTGCAACCTCCATCTCCCAGGTTCAAGCAATTCTGCGTCAGCCTCCCAAGTAACTGGGACAACAAGTATGTGCCACCACACCCAGCTAATTTTTGTATTTTTGGTAGAGATGGGGGTTTTACCATGTTGGCCAGGCTGGTCTTGAACTCCTGACCTCAGGTGATCCACTCGCCTTGGCATCCCAAAGTGCTGGGATTGCAGGCATGAGTCACTGCGCCCAGTCTAAACATTAATTTATTGACTAGATATGACTAAATGTTCCTGTCAAGAATGTTCTACAGATTCCTTAACTGATACATATCCACAGTAAGGAAAAAACAAACAGCCACTCACCCAGCCATCCTATGAACCGCACTGTTTGAGTTGCTTTGTTGCTAACTTGCTGATTGGAATCCCAGGAGACAGAAACAGAGATAGTCCAGCGCATGGCCTGTTTGGAGAGCATGGTCCTCACTTTTCCTCAGGGATGGAATAGCCACAGGAGCCATGTTAACCTTCCGGGAGAAGGAGTACGTCTCGAGCATGGGTTTGGCATGTTAAGGAGCCATGCCTGCAAATAAATTCCATCTCAAACTGAAGAGGCACTAACCGAGGAGCTGAGTTAACTATTCTTGCCTGTGGTTCCCAAGGCTACAACCTCCTTAGGATGCTGGGTAACGAGATCCTTTTCAACTCACTTGGGATAAACTGGTTGTTGCCTGCAGCTGCCCCCTGGATATGATTCATAGGGTTTCTGTCTGCTGCGGAGCCAGAGAAAGCAACCAGCAAAGATATATTAGCTCCTACATGGTGTTTTTTTGGCCCCACTGAGATATGCCCTAAAAACTCCCAGCTAAGGACCTCCTATTACGAACGCATTCCCTGTGTATGAAGGATGTGATGTTAAACTTACATACCAGAGAGAACTGGCCTATGAGGAAACAGGAAGAAAGTATGCTCGCTCGCTCGCTTTCTTTCTTTCTTTCTTTTTTTTTTGAGACAGAGTCTCACTGTATTGCCCAGCTGGAGGTCAGAGGCACGATCTCGGCTCACTGCAAACTCCACCTCCCAGGTTCAAGCGATTCTCATGCCTCAGCCTGCCAACTAGTTGGGATGACAGGTGTCTGTCATCATGCCCGGCTAATTTTGGTATTTTCAGTAGAGATGGAGTTTTACCATGTTAGCCAGGCTGGGTCTCGAACTCCCAACCTCAAGTGCACTGCCCACCTCAGCCTCCCAACATGCTGGGATTACAGGTGTGAGTTACTGCACCCAGCCAGAAGAAAGTATTCTCTGTATCACTGCATTCACCTATTGGAGACTTCTTTCCTCAGGTAGCCAAGACCCAGAAGCAAAATGACTGGAAATCAAAGGTGGACATTAAGGGCACATCCATCTTCTTCATCAACTGCTGACAACTATTACTCAGGTGTGTAACATGTAGGCAAAAGATCTCTGCTATACCGGGGGCATGTGAGCAATTCGGTCCTGCCCAGATCCGGATTCTTTTTTTTTTTTTTTTGAGACAGAGTCTCACTCTCTTGCCCAGGCTGGAGTGCAGCAGCACGATCTCAGTTCACTGCAGCCTCCACCTCCCAGGTTTGAGCAATTCTCCTGCCTCAGTCTCCCCAGTAGTTGGGATTACAGGCGCTTGCCACCATGCCTGGCTAATTTCAGATCTGGATTCTTGATTCCTAGAATCGCAGCTACTCATGAGACTAGATTCATGCAATTGCTTGCTTTTAGGAATTATGGAGAGGAGGGTTACATGGCTCCACAACCCCATAATATAATTCTAAAATTTCACAGTTTTGTCTCTGAAACCAAAAGTTTGATGCCCAAACTAATTTGGCAGCAAAATCTGACCTGAAGTAATGTAAGTCTATTTATGATTCTTATTTCTTTTAGTTAGTATAGTCATACATTTCACTGGGATATATTCATGTGTTTGTTTATAGGATGTGATTCCAAGTCTTTCTTGGAGGTATTATGTCATAATATACATTATATGCAATGTATTTCTGAAAAAATTCTAAATTCCATAACACATAGCCCAAGAGTTTCAGATAAAGAGCTGTGGAACTGTAAACTTCAACCTCAGGGAGATGAACAGTTACCAGTGAACTATCCGGAATGTCAAATTGCAGTTGTAGCACCTTAGAGTCTCTGCATTTTCTGCCCAAACATACATGACAATATATCTAATCCTAGCCCCAATTGGATACTGTGTCAGCCTTGTAGAAAATTTTGCAAAATCATTATACACACCTCAACATTCTAACACTGTGAATTTGCACTGAGCTGTGTTTACAGTGGCTGCCCCTCCTTAACAAGCCAAATAACTCCATTTCCTCTTACTGCTTTTCATATCAATAAAAAAACAAGCATTCACCTAAGGCAAACATACTCAAGTTTCTCTGCAAGTTTTCAGCGAAAGAAAATTAGGAGAGTCACTAAAAGGACGACAATATGGTCAATTTCTTTTGTATATCAGCGAATTTTCTTTAGGTGGTTGTGGCAGGGTAGGGCTTGATTTTGTGACTGTAGTATGGTATCACCACAGCAAGTTAATCTTTCAAATATCCAGGTAAGTCAGAGATCATGATTTGGATCTTTAACTGAGCAGGAATTAGGTGCAGGATGTCAAATTCAGAACACCCGAAGGTTTTACAGATGGCAAAATTATTAGATTGGATGAATAGATTACAGCCTAGAGGTATTTCTGTTGACTGAATAGAGGAAATATAGGCATTTCCCTTTTGTCCTCTGTACCCAGAAAAATGGAATGTGCTCAATGATTTATGAGTAATTGCATTCATCACAGGCAAAACATGTACCAACAGGCTAAAGGACATTCCAAAGGAAACTCATGACTCCGTATTCATATCTAATGGAAGAAAGCCATACAACTCAGAAAGGAAACTTGGTAGAGTTCACAGTCTCGTACATCTGTGTTCACAATCACCACATGCTGTTTGAGGTAGGATCCCAGGACAGATACAAAAATCCTCTCCATGCTTAAAGCACAGTTCTTGTGTAAAGCACTGAATTGTCTGTCTCGTGGATCTGGATTGGCTTTTCTGCTGCATGAATTACTTCTGGGAGGAACATGACTTCCCATCTGTTCTCCTTTACTTTCTAAAGATGGGGTTTCAGCTATTGTATCATCTTTCTCCTAGGCTATTATAATAGTCTTAACTATTTCCAGGACCAGGAACATACTTCCCTAAACTATGCACAAGTCTTCTTCTCTCACTTCATTCAAGCTTCTGCTCAGATGCTACTGTGTCACAGAGGCCTTCAATTACTCTATTAAAAAGAGCTCCACTCAAAAAAATTCTGGAGATGGATAGTGGTGATGGCTGCATAACAATGCAAGTGTACTTAATGCTACTGAATTATATTATTATTATTATTATTATTATTTGAGACAGAGTCTTGCTCTGTCGCCCAGGCTGGAATACAGTGGCGTAATCTCAGCTTACTGCAACCTCTGCCTCGCAGATTCCAGCGATTCTTCTGCCTCAGCCTCCTGAGTAGCTGGGACAACAGGCATGTGCCACCACGCCTGGCTACTTTTTGTATTTTTTGGTAGAGACAGGGTTTCACCATATTGGCCAGACTGGCCTCGAACTCCTGACCTTGTGATCCGCCCGCCTCAGCCTCCCAAAATGCTGGGATTACAGGCATGAGCCACCATGCCCGGCCTTGAATTGTATTCTTAAAAATGGTTAAGAAGGTAAATTTTATGTTATATACATTTTAAGACAATAAAAAAAAAGGGAGAAAGGAAGAAAGAAAAGAAGAGAGGAAGGAAGGAAGGAAGAAGGAAGAAGGAAGGAAGGAAGGAAGGAAAAGCAAATAGGTTCTACTCAGCATGATCCATCTCACCTGCTTCATTTTTCTATTAGCACTTACCGATACTGTGGATGCATGTGTCTACTATCTGCATTCCCCCAGTGAAAAGTGAGCTCCAGGAGAGCAAGTGCTTTATTTACTTTATTCAATCCTGTATTTGTGACTCCCAGAACAGTGCCTGAGCTTTGTAGAACCACTAAATGTTTTCTAAACGAGAGCAAGCAAGCAAGCGAAGTCCCAAACTAGTATTCCCATCTTTAGTTTTTCTCCCTTGGTCTAATCTTAAACACTGACCTTAGGGTTATCTGGGTTATCTTTTTAAAACAGATCCAGCCAGGTGTAGCATCTCTTCCTTTAATTCTTTAAATTCTGTGAGGCTGAGGTGGGAGGATCGCTTAAGAAAGATATTACTCCTAATATCACAGTAGGTGTACACCTTGTGATATTATTTGTAATATCTAAGGGAGGTATCACTTGTAATATCACAGTGGGTATACACACTGTAATATTATTTGGAATATCATAGGGAGGTATTACTCCTAACACCACAGTGGGTGTACACCCTGTGATATTATTCGTTATATCTAACGGAGGTATTACGCCTGTAGTCTCAGCTACTCAGGAGGCTGAGGCAGAAGAATCACTTGAACCCAGGAGGTGGAAGTTGCAGCGAGCTGAGGTCGTGCCACTGCACTCCAGCCTGGGTGACAGAGCAAGACTCCGTCTCAAAAAAAAAAAAAGAAAAAAAGAGGTATGTAGGCCTGGTGCAGTGTCTCATGCCTGTAATCCTAGCACTTTGGGATACTGAGGCAGGAGGATTGCTTAAGCCCAGGAGTTTGAGACTAGTCTGGGCAACATAGCAAGACTTCATCTCTACGAGTTTTTTTTTTCTTTTTTTTTGGCTATGTCTACGAGTTTTTTTTTCTTTTTTTTTTTTTGGCTATGTCCTGCTCTGTCACCCAGGCTGGAGTGCAGTGGCGTGATCTCGGCTCACTGCAATCTCCGCCCCCCGGGTTCCAGGGATTCTCCAGCCTCAGCCTTGTGAGTAGGTACAGGTATCTGCCACCACATCGGCTAATTTTTGTATTTTTTTTTTAGTAGAGATAGGATTTCACCAAGTTGGCCAGGCTGGTCTCAAACTCCTGACCTCAAGTGATCCACCCACCTCAGCCTACCAAAGTGTTGGGATTACAGGTGTGAGCCACCGGGCCCAGCCCCTACAAAAAATCTTAAAAATTAGCTAGGCATGGTGATATGTACCTGTAATCTTACCTATTTGGGAGGCTGAGATGGGAGGACTGCTCAAGCCCAGGAGTTCAAAGTTACAGTGAGCTGTGATTGCACCACTGCGCTCCAGCCTGAGTGACAGAGACCCTGTCTCAAAAAAACAAACAAAAAAAAAGATGTGCTGAAGTACTAACCCCCAGTACCTCAGAATGTGACCTCATTTGGAAATAAGGTTGTTGCAGATGTTTTAGTTAAATTAAGACAATGAGGTCATACCGGAATAAGGTAGGCCTCTAATCCAATATGACTGATTTCTTACAAGAAGTCAATGAAGACAAAGACACCAAATGAAGAATGCCACGAGTTCACGCTTGTAATCCCAGCAGTTTAGAAGGCCGAGGCAGGCTGATCACCTGAGGTCAGGTTTTCAAGACCAGCCTAGCTAACATGGTAAAACCCCATCTCTACTAAAACTACAAAAATTAGCTGGGCGTAGGGGCGCACACCAGTAATCCCAGCTACTCAGGAGTCTGAGGCAAGAAAATCGCCTGAACCTGGGAGGCAGAGGTTGCAGTGAGCCCAGATCACGCCACTGCACTCCAGCCTGGGTGACAGAGCGAAACTCTGTCTCAAAAAGAAAGGGGAAAAAAAAGAATGCCACAGGATGATGGAGGTAGAGATTGGAGTTACACAGATGCAAGCCAAGGACCACCACAGATTACCCGTGAAACCAGAAGCAAAGGAAAAGACATGCAACAGATTATCTAGAGCCATCAAAGGAGCAGAGTTTTGCTTATACCTTATTTTTCTATTTCTGCCCTCCAGGACTGTGAGATAACAGATTTCTGTGTTTAAGACCCCAGTTTGTGGAACTTTGTTACAGCAGCTCCAGGAAACTAATACAGGGTTGGTGATAAATTGAGAGCTAATATGAACAACAGCCTGGCCCTGCTAACCCTCCTCTACTGGGCCAAGGACTCCCAGACAGTGGGGTGCTGGAGGCCGCTGCTCCTGGCATGAGCTGGTACCATGTGCGCATCTCTGCCCA
Source organism: Colobus angolensis palliatus (assembly GCF_000951035.1). NCBI lineage: Eukaryota > Metazoa > Chordata > Mammalia > Primates > Cercopithecidae > Colobus > Colobus angolensis. The sequence continues at coordinate 582,505 of NW_012116110.1, read as the reverse complement.
ACTCCTCATCTAGTGCTGTCATATCAGGAGCTTGCAACCAGCCATTAGGGCCACCAATCAACCCATTTCCTAGGGAATGAGGAATTTTCTGGGATTCAGGACTTTTAGGCCTAAAAATGGGAAAGTCCCTGGCAAACCAGAACAAGTTGGTCCCCCTGCCAGCCATGGGAAGAGTATTTATACCATGGAAACCGACAAATCCTACAAATCAGGGCTTTTCCCCTTTGGAGAACTTGTTAAATATTGAGCAGTACGCCACTCTGCCGGTAAGCTCTTGCAGTTTCAATTAGTCAAAGCCAAAAAAAAAAAAGCTAAGTTTTTGCCAGGTAAGTACTATAGTTACAACCGCAGCATTATGAATCACATTTTGTTTTGTTTTGCTTTTGAGACAGAGTCTGACTCTGTCACCCAGGCTGGAGTGCAGTGGCACAATCTCAGCTCACTGCAACCTCCGCCTTCCAGGTTCAAGTGATTTCCCTGCCTCAGCCTCCCGAATAGCTGGGATTACATATGTGTGCTGCCACACCTGGCTAATTTTTGTATTTTCACTAGAAATGGGGTTTTACCATGTTGGCCGGGCTGCTTTCGAACTCCTGGCCTCAAGTGATCCACCTGCATTGGCCTCTCAAAGTGTTGGGATTAGAGGTGTGAGCCACCAGGCCCGGCCCATGAATCACATTTATAAAACATTTTCAATATAAAGCTAAGAAATGGCCTCTCCCTAAACTTGACCTTCTCTTCCAGATCAATGGTATTTATTTATTTAGAGCTACCAATATCAAAGTTCTTCTCAACTGGAAACATATAATTGTAAAATCTTAGAATTGAACACAAGTTAGGAAATGTTAAAAATGGCCATTTAAGGCCCCAACATCCTTTTTCCTAATAACTACATAACAGAAATACAGATGCTTCATACCCTCCTATGGACTTACACACCCAGATCTAAGCCTTACAATCAATTGTACTTGTCACAATAATTTATGGAGAATCAGCAGTGACTTATCAAACACTGGCACAATGCTTAGCCCACCACATCTGTGGCATAAATAAAATAACCTCTAGGTTGCACCCTAGCAGCAATAACACCACCCTTCTCTTCCATGAGAGAAACTGTAGAGGAATTTGAGAGACTGAGTGAATCTCCACTAGATCCAGCAGCAGCCTAGAGGTCTCCCTTTCTCAAGGAGGCACAGGCATGAAGATGTTCTTGTCAGAGGCATGTGAACCACAACAACTTTATCCTAAATAGGAGCTGGGTAAAATAAGGCTGAAACCTACTGGGCTGCATTCCCAGACAGTTAAGGCATTCTAAGTCACAGGATGAGACAGGAGGTGGGCACAAGATACGGGTCATAAAGACCTTGCTGATAAAACAACAAGTCGGTTTTGGAGCTGGCCAAAAGCTACCAATAGTAAGATGGTCACAAGACTGACCTCTGGTGATCCTCACTACTACACCCCCACCAGCGCCATGACAGTTTACAAATGCCATGGTAATGTCACGAAGTTACCCTATATGGTCTAAAAAGGGGAGGCATGAAAAATCCACCCATTGTTTAGCATGTCATCAAGAAATAACCATAAAAATGGGCAACCAGAAGCCCTCAGGGCTACTCTGTCTATGGAGTAGCCATTCTTTTATTTCTCTACTTTCTTAATAAACTTGCTTTCACTTTACTGTGTGGACTCGCCCTGAATTCTTTCTTGTGCGAGATCCAAGAACCCTCTCTTGGGGTGTGGATCGGGACCCCTTTCCAGTAACACTCCAACAAAACCCTCCCTCCCTAACTCTCTAACTCACTCATCACTCTCCCAGTTCGTCCTACTCACTACTTGTAGCCAGAGGATCTGTTTAAAATGTTCAGCTACTGGATGGCATGATCTCCAAGGTATATGGTACAGTAAAACAAAAACAACGAAACCCAAGCAGTTTGTACTATGTACTGCCTTTTTTATTTCTGAGATGGAGTTTTGCTCTTGTTACCTAGGCTGGAGTGGAATGGTGCCATCTCAGCTTACTGCAACCTCCGCCTCCTGGGTTCAAGTGATTCTCCTGCCTCAGCATCCCAAGTAGCTAGGATGAGGTGCCCACCACCACATCTGGCTAATTTTTTAAATATATTTTTAGTAGAAACAGGATTTCACCATGTTGGCCAGGCTGGTCTCAAACTCCTGGCCTCAGATGATCCACCCGCCTTGGCCTCCCAAAGTGCTGGGATTACAGGTGTGAGCCACCGTACCTGGCCTATGTACTGCATTTTATAATTTAAAAATCAGTCTTATGTATGTTTGTACAAAGGCAGCCTCTATAAGCTTATAGTATACACTATGACCATAACTCTTTCCACAATGCATTTTATCGATGTACTTTTCTATTTCTTTTCTATCTCTGTATTTCACTAGACCATGAATTCCTTGAGGTGAGGGAATGTGTTTGTCAACCTTTGTATCCTAGCACGTGGCCTGGTTCAAAATAGGCAATCAATAACAGTTGGTTGAATATATGAATTATTAAATAAAGGCAAAAATACAGTCCTTCACAGTTTCTTTGTCCCAGTTAAATTTACGAAGCCAATTCTTTAATATAAACACAGATCCATCAAGGGTGTGTGCCACTTCCTACCATTTTAAGTATTTTTTTTTAATCAGGAAGAGCCAGAGGCAAAAGTCAAGAAATTAACCACATGCGAGCGCGCACGCGCACACACATACACACACACACACACACACACACAGATAGGCCCAAACATCTCATTAGGAAAACCAAAACAAAACCAATTTACAAGCCTTGGCTCATCATCTCAATAGCTACTTGCACTAATCCTATAATTTATGTCTACTAAACACTGTTATTTTCCTTCTCTGGGCATTAGGCAACTTGGGAAAGGATTCCAGAAAAATTTCAACACTACTGACACTCATGATTATTAATGTTATTAATACTGTTTTTTATTTTTAATGGCCAGTCTTCTAAATGCTTGTATCCAACCTTAGAGAAGAATGTATTTTATAGGATTGCTGCCAAATGCAGCCCTGAACGCTATCTACTGGGAGTCTCCAGCCTTCCCAGTACTAACCTGACTTCCCAAAGCCCCTGGAGATCTCCCTTCTTTCCAAAGGAAGCCTTAAGATTCCTTCTTTTTCACATCTCCTTGTCACTGACGCACCCCTGGAACAGGACAAGGGAAGTGTCCACCTACCCTACCTTCCTCCTTTCTCAGGCCAAGTGTCATTCTCGGAGGGTGGGGGCGGGAGGCAGGAGAGGAGGGGAGAGGAGGGGTACGGGAAAAGGATGTAGTGGAGGGAGAGTTAAGGCCCGGTTCTGCCTTCCTCCCACCCCCCAGCCCAGCGGATTTCCTTCCCAGGGCAGTAGCCAGTGGCTCCAGGAAATAATTGCCCTTATCAGCCCTCACTCTGAATAGAAAGAAAGGAAAGGTCTCAGTTCTTCCCTGAAAAGGAAGGGAATCTCAGTCTACTTTTTGGTTTTTCAAATAACCCTTCTTAGCACCTCTAGGGCTCATCCTAACATCCCCAGGGCTCTTGATTTCTCTCCTGATGCAGTTCCTGGATCTTAGTTTACATAAGACTGCCCCAGTGGAGTTAGTCAAGGATGCAGCTTTTTCTTCTGCCCTGGAGTTTATCAGGTGTTTGTATGGTTAAATGACACTCTTTAGGAGTCTGATGAGTGTCTACCTTTTCGTACCACTTATACTTTTTACCTTGGGCATGGAGTGGTCCTGACAAATCTTTCTGAAACTCTGGTGAAAAATTCTAAGCAAGAGAAGGGGAGCCTGAACAGAAGCTGGGGTTTTCCTCCTGAGTGGTGAGGTGGCAGTGGACCACAAAGATGAAGACTGGATCTGGTGTGAAGGGATGGAGGCTGAGCTCCATGTACGTTCCAAAGGGCATCTAGAAAGGTGTTTGTTTTACTGGGATGTTTTTATGGCACCCTGCAATCTTTTAATTTTTCCCTTATTCATTCTTTTCTAAAACCCTTGAAAGATCCCACTAGGGCTGTTCTTGCCTTTAGAACTGTGAGTCTAGTGAAGCAGGAAAGCTTCTTTGGGAGTAAATAGCAGACTACAACACCCCCACTCCACCCCAACATCCAGACGCTGCTAACACAGAGAGGAAGGCTGGGTTGAATGTCCCCCTCCCTATTCTTCCTCTCAGGATTGGGCACACACCTGGCTGGGATAAAGGAGTCAGGTCATTTGAAAGGCCCATCTCTCTCTTACCAGGGGAGGGCATCCAGGTTCTTGGCGTCTTGAACAAAGAATTGGATAAAACACACAAACAAAGCAAGGAAGGAATGAAGGGATTTACTGAAAATCAAAGTACACTCCACAGTGTGGGAGTGGCCCGAGCATAGGGGCTCAAAGGCCCTGTTACAGAATTTTTGGGAGTTCAAATACCCTCTAGACAATTCCATTGGTTAGTTGAGGTACATCCTATGTAAATGAAGAGGATGAAGTAAAGTTACAGGCATACACCCTATGGAGAGGATATTTTCTGTCATAGCTGAAGTGTGAATTGGCCTATGTTTCCTGCCTTCAGATGCTATTTTCCTGCCTCATCTCTTTGTTTCTTCCATTCCCTGTGCCACATAAAAGGGTTCCTTTGGGTTTCCAGGGACTGTCAGGTGTCCTAACCAGAGTGACTCCATCTTGAATAAAGGCCAAATAAAGCCAAACCTGCTGGGTTACATTCCCCAGGAACTGGGCATTCTTGGTCATGAGATGTTTATGATTGAGGGAATGAGTTAAAGTTGCTAACTAAAGACCCAGAACTTATGGAAATGCCCCAATATTTTAAGCATTCTTAGTTTAAGAATAAGTTCTGCTTTAAAGATAACAGTGTACTCATAAATTCTTGCTGAAATCAATAGTAACAGGAAAATAACAGTATCAGCAGCCTGTCACAAGCTGATCACAAGCCTTTGTAATTAAGTACACAATTCTTATACAAACTACATAAGCAAGCACTACATTTAAAGTAGTGCTTTCCTCCTCTTTTTTTCTGAGGATGCCCTACTCTGTAATTGAGTAGTCTCTAATTAACTATCTTAACTTCATTATACTCTGCAACTTACCCTGAATTCTTTCCCGGGCAAGATCCAAGAACACTCTTGGGGTCTGGAACAAGACCTCTGGTGTCAGGACTGGGCATCAGATCTGGAAGAAGCAGGACTCAGGCCAGGCGCATTGGCTTATGCCTGTAATCCCAACACTTTGGGAGGCCAAGGCGGGCAGATCACCTGAGGTCAGGAGTTCAAGACCAGTATAGTGAAATCCCATCTCTACTAAAAATACAAAAATTAGT
>NW_012116110.1:574239-576080 GCF_000951035.1 Colobus angolensis palliatus | reverse complement strand
AAAATACAAAAAAAATTAGCCAGGCATGGTTGCATGCGCTTGTATTCCCAACTACTCAGGAGGCTGAGATGGAGGATCGCTTGAGCCTGGGAGTGCGAGACTACAGTGAGCCGTGATCATGCCACTGTATTCCAGCCTGGGCGACAGAGTGGGACCTTGTCTCAAAAAAAAAAGAAAAGAAAAGAAAAGAAAAAAGACATAACAATCATAAACTCATCGGTTTATATGGTTAAAAGAAAACCTTATACAAATTAAATTTAACAGAGTTTAATTGAACAGTTTGAGAATCGGGCAGCCTCCTCAGCCAGAGTAGGCTCAGAGACTCCAGCACAGCCACGTGGTGGAAGAAGATTTATGGACAGAGAAAGCAAAGTGGCATACAGAAAACAGAAGTGAGGTATAGAAACAGCTAGATTGGTTACAGTTCCATATTTGCCTTATTTGAAAGCAGTGTCAAGAGCTGACTTCCTTTGATTGGCCAAAATCCAATGATTGTCACAAGAGTAGGTCACAGTCTTGTTTACACATCTAGGTAGGTTACAATTCACTAAGTACAGAATAACCTTTAGGTCGAACTTAAACTATGTAAGGAGGCAGCTTTAGGCTAAATTCGATTTAACAATATTAATGACACATTTATGATAAATAAGTATATTTTCGAAACAAAACATATTTGGTGGGAAGAATGGAATCATTGCAGGACTTTTCCTTAGTTCAGCTAAAGATAAGACTCTTGTCCATCACACAGTCACAAAAATTTAGGCTTGCAGATGGTTTAAAGGGTGAGTAAAGCAGGGTTTTTATTAAGTGAAAAGGGGAAATAAAGGGTTGGGGGGAACAGAGATTCTCTGCAAGGCCAGAGTCCCCTGCTAGAGTGCTTCCCACCAGGCTGCTTGAATCCCAGGTTCACATAGGAAAAAGAAGCGCCAGGCTCTTCCCAGATGCAAACTCCCGAGGCTCCACCCCAGTGGGCAGGCTGGTTGGAGTTTCTCCAGGGACCCCCTCCCATCTGGCTGTCAAAGAATTATTTTACAGTTTTATAAAACTCTGAGAAATAAAAATGAAATCCTAAGTTGCCCAGCTGACTAAATGGATGCACCACCTCTTGGCCAAGCGGACCCCAGAGAAACCTTGAAAAATGAGTTCCTGCCATGATGTGTTGTTATACCCTCTCCATTGCTAAACACCATTAGGATTTTCTTCCTACGGGTTAAACAGAAATCAGCCCTGTGGAAGGACGAGCTGCACCACTGATATCAACCCCTTCTGACACTGCCCCTTCCTTTTGCAGTTTCTGCACAACTAACCAGCATTCCCTCCTGATAATAGACTGCCCACAATGGAGTGGTTCTGGCCAGTTTACAGAGGATGCGCAGTGAGGGTTTCTGTGTCCTCTGTTTCACCTTTTGATGTCAGAGGACAGAAAACTCCACCCTCTGATAATGCTAATGCTGCCAATTTTTGCACATGCGTCCCATGTAGAGGCATGAAGCTCAATTGAGCATGTGCATGTTTCTCCTTTCATGACTATTCATGACTCCTCCTATAGTTTATTGAATACATATATTTGGCCATCCTATTCAACATACATGCCTGTCTTATTCTTCTGACCCTCAGTGTCTGTTTTTGGCTTCTGGCCAGAGACTACATTTCTCAGCCTGTCAGAATGACCACCCTGCAGGCTGCAATCTTTTAGGAGAAATAAAGCTCTTCTTCGCAAATTTATTAATCTCAGAATTCTTCAGTTGACAACTGTAATGTTTGGCTTAATAGAAAACAGCTGGATTCTTCTACTTGTCTCTTCATTCCATCTGTTGCAATATGTTGTTTTCATTGGAGTA
>NW_012116110.1:563017-569899 GCF_000951035.1 Colobus angolensis palliatus | reverse complement strand
CTAACTTTTGTATTTTTAGTAGGGACGGGGTTTCACCATGTTGGCCAGGCTGGTCTCGAACTCCGGACCTCAGGTGATCCACCCACCTCATCCTCCCAAAGTGCTGGGATTACAGGTGTGAGCTACTGTGCCCAGCCCATTGTTTAGCAAGTACTACAAGGCTTGTTTACAAATGTCAAAAGACAAAATTACAACGAATTTAGTTAAATGATCTAATTGGCTTTCATTTGCAATTCATGGATCAGGGCAACATGTCTTCTAAAAATTCAGAAAAGGTACTCCAGTGAGCTGGGCAGAGGAGGTTAGAAGAAAACAGAAACAGGTACCAAAAAGTGGATTGGTCTTTTCAGAGTTACTCTCCTAATACAGTTAAAACAGAGAGGACTTCCTTGTTATGCCAGCGAAAACTGGTCCGTTTGGGGATTTGTCTATTATTTCTCTCCCCTAATTTCCCAGAATGTAAGATAAACTACTTAGCTTTGGTTTGGTGACATGGAACTTCAGCAAGAGTGACTCCATTTGGTTTGGTCTATTGGGGCCTAGTGCAGGAACACAGTGCAAATCAATGGCCGCCAACAATTTTTTTTTGACGTAAATAATAACAGTTCTCCCCTCCTCATGGGCAACCATTTTCAATTCTTCTATCTGATTATTCTGAGGTTTCCCTTAATGTATCTAAATAAAAATGAGTTTTCAGGCCAGGTGCAATGGCTCACATCTGTAATCTCAGCACTTTGTGGGGCCAAGGCAGACAGATTACCTGAGGTCAGGAGTTTGAGACCAGCCTGGCCAACATGGCGAAACCCCATCTCTACTAAAAATACAAAAATTAGCCATACATGATGGTGTGCACCTGTAGTCCCAAATACTCAGGAGACTGAGGCAGGAGAATCTCTTGAACCCGGGAGGCAGAGGTTGCAGTGAGCTAAGATCTGTACTCCAGCCTGGGCAAGAGAGCGAGACCCCACCTCAAAAAAAAAAAAAAAGTTTGAGTGTTTTTGGTTCATATTAGGAATGATCAGTCTCCTTCCCACTGTAGATGATGAGATTTTGTTTCCTTAACCATTTTCCTCCCCATTTTCTGGCCATAAACATTCACATTCCTCCAAATGTTTAAACTAGATTGTTGGTCAAATCACTATTTAGCATTTACATTATAATAATGATGAAAACAATACCCACTGTTGCGTCTGTAACATAACAGGACGTTTCCTATCCTGTACAATGCCTTGTGTTTCTTAGTGTTATTCATTGCTTTTCTGTTTTTTCTTTTTCCTTTGTTTTTTATTACGTCACATTTTTTTTAATGTTGAGGCTAGTTTTATTACGGAATGTCCCTTCACCATGTAGTAGAGGAAAAATTTCTGTTCTACCCTCTTAAGTTTCCAGCTAGGCCTAAGAATGAAACTGACACAAGACAGATGAATAGGAGAAAAGCATGCAAGTCTTATTACAATTTTACATGTACCTGGGAGTTCTCACAAGCAAATGTAGACCCAAAGAAGTCACCAGAGCAGACAAGTTGATATATGTTTTAGAGAAAGAAATGATAAATTTGTGAAGAAATGATAGGACAAAGGGGCTTGGGGAAATTACTAAGAGCTATATTGGGAATAAGTAGTCGAAGATAAGGGTTATTCTAATAAGTATCTTCAGATCCATTTTGGCATTGATTCCCTATCTCTGGTTATAAGGATGTTTTTCTCTTTCTAGTAGAGGAGGGCACCTTTATCATGGGAAATTTTTCCTGCCTGTTTTTAGGTGGAAAAGAGGAGGCTGGAAAGCCCTTCCTGTACAGTCTACTGTTTCTCAAGTGCTTTCAGCTAATAATAATCAGTATGACAAAGTGGCATATTTTTGGGTGATGCCATTGTCTGAACTGCTTCAACCAGAATTTTCAAGGCTTTTTGTTATTATTGAGAACTATGAAGCTATTGTGATGCATATTACTTTGTATATGACCTATTTATCTTGTTTTGTTTATTTTTCCCTCTCTGGTTACTTGTATTATCTTCTTTTGTCCCTAATGTTATGAAAATTCATAACGATGTGATTATATATGGGATATTTTTCTATATGTGGAATATACCTGGAATCTCATGCCCTTCATTTTGAGGAAATTTTCTTGAATTATTTCTTTGATAATTTGTTTCTGTCTTTTCTGTTCTCTCTTTTGTGATTCTTCTCATTTTGAAGTTGACTATTTCCTATCTCAGTATTTTTACTGTAATTTCTGAACAATTCCAACTCTGCCAACTCTTCCATTGTATTTTAAAAATTTCTGCTTTCACATGTTTAAATCTAAAGACTCTGTTTTTCATTCTGTAAAAAATTTAAGAGCCTGTAGTCTCAGCTACTTGGGAGGATGAGATGGGAGCATTGCTTGAGCCCAGGAGGTTGAGGCTGCAGTGAGCCATGACCATACCACTGCACTCCAGCCTGGGCAACAGAGTGAAACCCTGTTTCAATTAAAAAAAAAAAATCTTTTACTTAGGGAATGACTGAAACTTCATGTCTAATCCCTTCCCTACAGGTTTGAAGGCAAAATAATTGAAACAGGGGATTATGATGGGACTAAATGAAGACTAGTCTAGTACAGGCTCCTTAGAACTTGAAAAAGGGAACTGCCAATAGGCTGAACTAAGACATGGAGACCCCAACTCAGGAGATATTTCTTTTTGTTTTTGTTGTTGTTTTCCTTCAACTTTTATTTTAGAATCAGGGGCTACATGTTCAGGTTTGTTACAAAGGTATAATGTGTGATGTTGAGCTTTGGAGTGCTAATGACTCTGTCACCCAGATAGTCAGCAGAGCACCGAATAGGTAGTTTTTCAGCCCCTGCCTCTCTCTCCACTCTAATAGGCCCCACTGTCTATTGTTCCCATCTTTATGTCCATGTGTACTCAGTGTTTAGTTCCTACTTTTAAGTCTGAACATGCATTATTTGGTTTTCTGTTTCCGAGTTAGTTTGTTTAGAATAATGGCCTCCAGCTACATCCATATTACTGCAGAGTACATGATTACATTTTTTTATGGCTGCATAGTATTCCACAGTGTATATGTACCACATGGTGGTATATATATACACAATCTATTCCACCATTGATGAGCACCTGGTTTGGTTTCATGTCTTTGCCATTATGAATAGTGCTGTGATGAACACATGGGTGCATTTGTCTTTTTGATAGAGCAATTTATTTTCCTTTGGGCATATACCTAATAATGGCATTGCTGGGTCGACTGGTAGTTCAATTCAGTTGTTCTCTGAGAAATCTCCAAACTGTTCTCCATAGTGGCTGAACATATTTACATTCCTACCAACAGTATATAAATGTTCTCTTTTCTCTGCAGTCTTGCAACATCTGTTATTTTTTGACTTTTTTAATAATAGTCATTCTGACTGGTATGAAATGGTATCTCATTGTGCTTTTGATTTGCATTTCTCTGATGGTTAGTGATGATAAGGATTTTTTCGTGTTTGTTGGCCACTTGTATTTCTTCTTTTGAGAAATGTCTGTTTGTGTCCTTTGCCCACTTTTTAATGGGGTTATTTGGTTTTTGTTTGTTGACTTAAGTTCCTTATAGATTCTGGATATTAGACCTTTGTCAGATGCATAGTTTGTGAATATTTTCTCCCATTCTGTAGGCTGTCTGTTTACTCCCTTCATAGTTTCTCTTGCTGTGTAGAATCTCTTTAGTTTAATTAGATCCCACTTGTAAATTTTTGTTTTTGTTGCAATTGCTTTCTATGATTTAGCCATAAATTCTTTGCCAGGGCAAAGATATAAGAAAGGTATTTCCTAGGTTTTTTCCTAGGATTTTTTTTTTTTTTTTGAGATGGAAACTTGCTCCTGTCACCAAGGCTGGAGTGTAATGGCGCGATCTGGGCTCACTCTACCTCCTGGGCTCAAGTGATTCTCCTGTCTCAGCCTCCCGAGTAGCTGAGTTTACAGGCACACACCAACATGCCTAGCTAATTTTTGTATTTTTTAGTAGAGAAGGGGTTTTACCATGTTGGCCAGCCTGGCCTCGAACTCCTAACCTCAGGTGATCCATCTGCCTCAGCCTCCCCAAGTGCTGGAATTACAGGCATGAGCCACCGCGCCGGGCTCTTCTAGGATTTTTATAGTTTGAGATCTTACATTTAAGTCCTTAATCCAACTTGACTGAATTTTTGTATATGGGGATAGGTAGCAGTCTAGTTTCATTCTTCTGTATATGGATAGTCAGCTATCCCAGCACTACTTTTTGAATAGGGAGTCCTTTCCCCATTACTTAATATTGTTGAGTTTGTTGAAGATCAGATGGTTGTAGGTGTGTGGCTTTATTTCTGAGTTGTCTATTCTATTCCATTAGTCTACCTGTCTGTTTTTGTACCAGTACCATGCTGTTTTAGTTGCTATAGCCTTGTAGTAGAGTTTGAAGCTGGGTAATGTGATGCTTCCGGCTTTGTTCTTTTTGCTTAGGATTACTTTGGCTATTTGGGCTCCTTTTTGGTTCTATATGAATTTTATTTTATTTTATTTATTTTTTTTTTGAGATGGAGTCTCACTCTGTTGCCCAGGCTAGAGTGCAGTGGCGCAATCTCAGCTCACTGCAACTTCCACCACCCAGGTTCGAGCAATTCTTCTGCCTCAGCCTCTTGAGTAGCTGGGACTATAGATGCCCACCACCACGACTGGCAACTTTTTGTATTTTTAGTAGAGACAAGGTTTCACCATGTTGGACAGGCTGGTCTTGAACTCCTGACCTCAGATGATCCTCCTGCCTCCGCCTCCCAAAGTGCTGGGATTCTAGGCATGAACCACCTTGCCTGGCCGCTATATGAATTTTAGAATAGTTTCCTCTGATTCTGTGAAAAATGACCGTGGGCCAGGCACAGTGGCTCATGCTGTAATCCCCGCACTTTGGGAGGCCGAGGTGGATGGACCACCTGAGGTCAGGAGCTCGAGACCAGCCTGGCCAACATGTTGAAGCCTCGTCTCTACTAAAAATGCAAAAATTAGCCAGATGTGCTGGCGGGCACCTGTAATCCCAGATACTTGGGAGGCTGAGGCAAGAGAATCACTTGAACCCGGGAGGCGGAGTTTGCAGTGAGCTGAGATCACGCCACTGCACTTCAGCCTGGGTGACCATAGCGAGATTCTGTCTCAAAGAAAAAAATAATAAAATAAAAACGACCTTGGTAGTTTGATAGAAATAGTATTGAATCTGTAAATTGCTATGGGCAGTTATGGCCATTTTAACGATATTGATTCTTTAAGAAGATATTAGAATGTCTGTTATACCAACAACTGTAGTGAGCCCTGGGAACCAAACATGAAAAGATGTGGACACTTACTCTCAGGGAACTTTCAGCCTAATTGTTGCAATGTACCTGAGTCATGGAGTCTGAGCGTCTTGCCCTCCACATCCCCAACAAGGTAAGGTGGATAATTACCAGGACTTTGTTTTTCAGAATGGGAAACCTACCTAAGCTTAAGAACAAACCCTAAAGGAATTTTTGAGGAAGTGGAGTGGTGGAGAAGAGAGAAACGCGACCAGACAACAGGAATCCAGGAGAGAAAAATGGGAAAGAGAGAATAAAAGTGACCTTAGGAGGTTCAAGTTTTCTGTGCCTGTGTGAGGTAACTCACTCCATGGACACCCTCCCCATCTCCAGCCATTCTTCTGTAAAATTTGTATTTCTTGCTAACACTCTTGGAGTTGGGATTATTTAGAGTTTATTTGAACAACAATCTTAAACATATAATTATAACACATTTATTTGACATTTATAGAGCCCTAATTGTGTGCAAGGAACTGTGCGAGATGCTGGGGCAACAACAGTCAACAAAGGAGATGCACAGTCCTAGCCTCATGGATGGCACAGCCCAGCAGGGGTGACACATGGTAGGTCAGTGCTGGGAAAGACAAACATGATATGCTGAGGACATGGAACAATCAAGGGTGTCCAGGCAGAGGCTGAGTGGAGGAGGAGTTTGCAAGGCTGTGCCAAGAACATTTTTCAGGGTAGAATCTACCCCCCAGGCAGAGATGTGGGGAACAAAGACCAAAATGGAAACAGCACCAGCCAAGTCTCAGAGCCATGTGAAATAGCACAGCACACTTAGGGATCTGGGGATTTGGGATTGTTGGAGTCAAAGTGTTGAGCCTGAGGGGGTAGAAAAGCATAATTATATGTACAGTCAGTGTCTGAACAGTTCAGTCAGAAAAGCACATTTTTCAGGCTAAGAAACTTGGCCTTGGTCCTGCTTACGTTTTACAGATAAGAGATTGATAAGAGATTGCCTTTCTGAAAGCTTACTCTGGAGACCATGTAGATAGATGATGGGCTGAGAGAAAAGGAGGAAGGTGGATATAAGAAAGCTCCTGCAAAAATGCAGGTGAAAAATGATGAGGACCTCCACTGGGGATGGGCAGGAGAGGGCAGATTTAAGGGATGTTTGGTGAAACATACAAGGGGAATTGCTGATGGATTGGCAAGAGAAATTCCAGCAGGATCAGGTGGCTATGCTCTGGACTGTTTGCATAGCTGTCAGTGGCACCATTCACCTCACACTGTAGTTATAATCTCTGTGAATAGTGACACCTGGAGTTGTGCAGTACACAGCCTAGACAACCTTACACAGAAATCCTGACTCCAAACTCATCTATTACTTTTGAGCTTTGGAGAGTTTTAAAATTTTTCTTTCTCTTAGGGTTTTATTTAAGCCATTTTCTTTTGGAAAAATCTCAACTAGCATTGTAGAGTGGGGTAGGAAAGGAATGTAATTGGGAAATGATATTGTCTTATTTTTCTATATAATTTAGCCACCTTTACACTTAAGATGGCAGATATGGGAGCTACATTTCTTTCTTTTCTTTTCTTTTCTTTCTTTC
>NW_012116110.1:543178-562882 GCF_000951035.1 Colobus angolensis palliatus | reverse complement strand
AGACAGGGTTTCACCATGTTGCCCAGGCTCGTCTCAAATTCCTGACCTCAAGTGATCCGCCTGCCTCAGCCTCCCAAAGTGCTGGGATTACAGGCACCCGCCACCATACCCAGCTAATTTTTGTACTTTTAGTAGAGACAGGGTTTCACCATGTTGCCCAGGCTCGTCTCAAATTCCTGACCTCAAGTGATCCGCCTGCCTCGGCCTCCCAAAGTGCTGGGATTACAGGTGTGAGCCACCACGCCCGGCCAGGAGCTAAAAAATTTGAGGTCAAGATGTGGCATTAACAATGTTGCCACAGATCACAGAAACACAAGTGGACAGCAGAGGCCCTTCTTGCACTAGTATTTCTACCTGGATGGGGCCTCAGAGGTCTGGCTTTTCACAGGAGAAGAAAATCTTTGAGAGCCAATTTTACTACTGGGTGTTGATGTTTTCTTCAACTGTCTAAATAAATATTCAGCTAATAAACATTTCAATAAATCTGTTCTGGTGCCTTCCATTCCTTAAACGATACAGCCAGAGAAGATGGAACATACGAGCTTGGATTCTGTCTCTGTGGCAGATGCAGGGATATAAATGAGCTGAGTTTTACACACTCCAAAGGGGCCACTGATCAGGTACTTTGGGATGCACTCCAAGGGTCCTGGCTAATTAAGTGAAACCAAAGATTAAAAGGCATTTCTGGCTAGGTGTGGTGGCTCATTCCTGTAATCCCAGCACTTTGGGAGGCTGAGGCAGGTGGATTACGAGGTCAGGAGTTCAAGACCAGCCTGGCCAAGATGGTGAAACCCTGTCTCTACTAAAAATACAAAAATTAGGCCGGGTGCAGTGGCTCACGCCTGTAATCCCAGCACTTTGGGAGGCTGAGGCAGGTGGATCACAAGGTCAGGAGATCGAGACTACCCTGGCTCACACGGTGAAACCCCATCTCTACTAAAAATACAAAAAATTAGCCAGGCATAGTGGCGGGCACCTGTAGTCCCAGCTACTCAGGAGGCTGAGGCAGGAGAATGGCATGAACCCAGGACGCAGAGCTTACAGTGAGCTGAGATTGTGTCACTACGCTCCAGCCTGGGTGACAGAGCGAGACTCCATCTCAAAAAACAAACAAATGAAAAAAAAACAAAAACAAAAATTAGCTGGGTGTGGTGGTGGGTGCCTGTAATCCCAGCTACTCGGGAGGCTGAGGCAGAGAATTGCTTGAACCCAGGAGGCAGAGGTGGCAGTGAACCCAGATCGTGCCATTGCACTCCAGCCTGGGCGACAGAGCAAGACTCCATCTGAAAACAACAACAACAACAACAAAAGCGAACTTCTTACTGTATACACAGAAAGTCATGAACTCGTCGTTTTGAACAGCACCATAAATTTACATGAAATTGCAAAACTTCGCCCCTCCTGCCCTTCTCCCTTGCTGGCATGTAGCTGTTTGAGTTTGCAGAAGATAACTATGTGCCAAGAATCCAACTGGACACGGACTAAAATTACTTTAATCTTAGTGTGTACCTTGGAAGTGTAAAGCGATTATTCCTTGGCAACCTTGCACGGTTAATCCACACAAACTCCATCATTATGAACATGGGTCTTCCTTTAGAGGTGGCAAAAGCATTTATCAGAATTTGGGGCAAGTATAGCCAGACAAAGCATATTGTAAACCTATAATTTAATGCAAACTGTCAAATTTTAAATTGGCTAAAATATTTTTATAAGGTGTACAGAAGATGGAGTAAAATATAAGCACGGTAAGGCACAAGATAAATGGTTCCCGGGAACCAGAATCTACTACGAAGTTAACTAAAATGAATATTTTGATTACTACGAAGTTAAGTAAAATGAATACTTTGATTAAGTTCAAGGTGGAGTAGAGAATGCCATCCATATTTTGGGGGAAGTCCTCCAATGTGAATATGAAATTACGCTGTGCATGCGAGAACAACAGTTATCATGAATTGAGTGCTTCTCACATCAGGACTGTGTTTTGCCTGTGGGTCCAGGCTCATCATGTTAGATACCTCCATTTTACAGATTAAAAAAAAAAAAAATGAGGCCAGTGTATCAACAAACAAGAGACGGAGTTTCAATTAAATTCTAGAATTTGTGATTCAAAAACCCAGGTTCTCTTTTACATACCTCATTGCTTCTTTGCAACTCGAGAGAGCTAAATAAGTCATGGTAAGTCATGCCGGCATGTTTTATTTTCTATGTGGCTGAGGGTCTACCCACTCAAGAAGGTAAATATAATAGAAAAAGCTTTCTGATGCACACCTGTGGCACACACCTGTAATCCCAGCATTTTGGGAGGACGAGGCAGGCAGATCACTTGAGCCCAGGTGTTTGAGACCAGCCTGGGCAACATGGTGAAACTCCATCTCTATAAAAAATACACAAATTAGCCAGGTATGGTGGTGCACACCTATGGGAGGATTGCCCGAGCCCAGGGAGGTCGAGGCTGCCATGAGCTTTGATTGCACCACTGTCCTCCAGCCTGGGTGACAAAGTGAGATCCTGTTTCAAAAAACAGAAAAGAAAAAAAAAGTTTTCTAAGATTGTATTATGCAATTCCTCACCTCCCCCAGTATGTTATAGTGAACATTTAATAATCTTTTCCTGGAAACTCATCCTTCACATGGGTGACTGGACCATACCATAAATGAGGTGATGCTCCCAGGGTCTGCGGTGGGGGGGCGATTGGTCCACACGGTGGTACTTTTCCAGTTTGCTTGTCAGAATATGATTTTGATTCTTCCCCCGGCTGCTGTTCATGTGTTTGAAGTCCCTTTTCTTCCTTATTTATTTATTTATTTGAGACAGAGTGTGCCTCTGTTGGCCAGGCTGGAGTGAAGTGGCATGATCTCGTCTCACTGCAACCTCCACCCCCAAGGTTACAGCGATTCGCCTGCCTCAGCCTCCTGAGTAGCTGGAATTATAGGCATGAGCCACCATGCCCAGATAATTTTTAAATATTTTTAGTACAGACAGGGTTTCCCCATGTTGGTCTCGAACTCCTGACCTCAGGTGATCCACCCGCCTCAGCCTCCCAAAGTGCTGGGATTACAGGCATGAGCCACTGTGCTGGGCCCCTTTTCCTTCCTTAAATGGGGATCTCCCACTGCCTTGGGAACTAGATAATCAAACCAATTAGAGCTATATGTAAAATAAAAGTAAATAGGCCTGAAGGGCTGGCCCACAAAGACCCCATAAGAGCCCAGATTCCTTAACTTCCACTTTCATGTCACAGCAGCCCCACTGCATACCTCTTAAGTTTGTGCTGTGTCCCAAAGGAGTACATTATGTCACCAAGTTCTAAGTAAGTGGCGTGCACTGAAACTTTCAGTAGAAGCAAGATGCACACACACACAAACATGTATGATTTTATTTGTTTTCTCACTGGCACTGGCCTACAGCACTTAAACATTTCCATCAGACTCAAAAAATAATTTTATTTCAGAAGAAAGAAAATATTTTACTTATTTAGCTGTTGTTTATACTGTTTTATTATTAAGAGGTTTTTTTTTCTTTTTTTAAGAGATAGGATCTTGCTATGTTGCCCAGGCTGATCTCCAATTCCTGGCTTCGAGCAATCCTCCTGTCTCAGCCTGTGGAGTAGCTGGGAATATAGGTATATGCCACTGCTCCCAGCTTAACTTAACAGAATGTGTTTTTATTCACCCATTGGAAAAACCTTTGCTACATATTAATACAGACTTGTCACTAATAAACCCTTCTCTTTTTTTTTTTGAGACGGAGTCTCACTCAGTCGCTCAGGCATGATCTCGACTCACTGCAACCTCTGCCTCCCGGGGTCAGGCAATTCTCCCGTCTCAGCCTCCCGAGTACCTGGGATTACAGGTGCGTGCCACCATGCCCGGCTAATTTTTTATCTTTAATAGAGATGGGATTTCACCATGTTGGCCAGGCTGGTCTCAAACTCCTGACCTTAGGTGATCCGGCCACCTCGGCCTCCCAAAGTGCTGGGATTACAGGTGTGAACCCAGCCACTAATAAATCCTCCTTTAAGTAAGAAAATAATATGAGCATAACTTTGTGTGAATTTTAATGTCCTGGAGGCTTGTTGCTTTATGTATAAAGTGCAGGTCAGTAAAAATTAAAATGAGGTAGTGTGGTATAATAGGCTTAACCCAGTAAGGCTACAATAAAGGATGGCTAATTATTATTATTGTTATTTTGAGATGGAGTTTTGCTCAGTCACCCAGGCTGGAGTGCAATGGCACGATCTCGGCTCACTGCAACCTCTGCCTCCGGGTTCAAGCGATTCTCCCACCTTAGCCTCCCGAGTAGCTGGGATTACAGGCACCTGCCATCATGCCCAGCTAATTTTTGTATTTTTAGTAGAGATGGGGTTTCATCATGTTGGCCAGGCTGGTCTTGAACTCCTGACCTCAGGGGATCCACCCACCTCGGCCACCAAAAGTGCTGGGATTACAGGTGTGAGCCACCATGCCCAGCCAAGGATGGCTATTATTCTCACATGAATTCAACTGAAATCTCAGTGGGGCAACACCAATAACAATGTTTCCTATATAACTTAAAAACTGTTCTTTGTCATCCCCTCATCTACCCAATGGGAATTAGAGCTTGCCTGTTAGGCTGCTTGACAGGACCACTGAATGCTGGGAATCAACCATACTCTATCCTCTCATTTAACAGATGGGGAAGCAGAGGTCTAGGGAGTTTGGGAAACTTGTCCACAAAGGGACAACTACTTTGTGGCTGAACTATGTCTAGGACCACGGCTCTCTTTATCAACATGAGTATCTCTTTCATTTATATGCCCCTTTACATTTACAAGGCATCTTCTCAGCTCCATGATTTTGTTTATTACACTATATCACTCAGCTCATTAAAATGGCTTTTTTTCCTCTTTTCTTGACTTTGGAAGATTTTTTGCATTCTTGTAGCAGCTGATTCCATACTAACCCCTAAATTGAAAATATATATATACACACAGACACATATGTGAATATGCGGAAGGAACAGCACTGGGTCTTCCTGGACAACCCAGTACAGGCCACACCCTGGCAGCCACAAATCACAAATAAGAAACGGTCTTTCCATGTGAGTTGCTTTCGACACTTCAACGCTAAAGAGCTCAGAAGTGCTTATACTTTGAAAGAAGCCTGAAAACATTTGTAGGCTACCCTTTAATCTGTCTCATTTGGAGACAGAACAGTGAGCAGGTTGACCAGCTGCTCTTCATGTACTTTTTGCAGTGACTCCTTCAAAGAATGAAGAGTGAAGACAATTCATTTTTCCTCCTGCAATTTTTCCTTCTTATTATTTTGCTTTTTTAAAGGTTGTTATATTCAGGGATAGGCATAAGACATTGTAAAAGATAAGGGATATCATGTGAGGGAGGAAATCAGACAATCCAAAAAATCTTCTGTAGAAATAAAAAATCAGAACTTCGGGGCAAGATAGGAGGCAACACATTCTTTCTACAGAGCTGTGACACATAGCCCAACTGTCCTCAAAAGCAGGAATGAAAAAAATAACAACAACAAAAAAACAGACCTCAGCTGCATAATGAAGCTGGGGTATTGGCCTAATAGCTTTTAAAGTCCTTAAAACTGGGCTGGGCATCAAGCGTCTTTTCCGGAATAGGCCAAGGAAGACAAGTCCAGTTTGGTTTTTAAGGCTTTAGTGAGCTCTGCGCCCAGCAGCTCATGGAGGGAAACGCCGTCGTGGGAATACACCCAGTTTTTCCCAGTCCAGTCATAACGCTTGGGTCCACTGGAAGACAAAACAAATACATAGCAATTCCAGAGCACAGCCCTTCAGATGAACCACTGATTCCACAAAAACGCTGCCCCCAAGAAATTGACTGGAGTAAGGCTCTAGAAAATAACACAAAATGAGCTACAGTGTATATCTGACTTCTTACCTTAGCATCTAAGAAGAGTTACACAATAGATCTTCTGGAACAATTCCCAGAATCATTCTCAAAACCTGAAAAAACATTTGACCCTTACTGATAAGTCTCCAGGCATCACACTTTGATCTCCAGGTTTTGCTGCCTCACATGTGATACCTGCTATGCTAGAGTAGTGTTTAAAAATTAGGGCCATTTTTGTGCCACTGATGTAACTTGTGCCTTACCTATACTATTATTAGTTGTTAAGGTGAAATTCACGTAACACAAAATTAACCATTTAAAAATGAATAATTTGGTGGCATTTAGTACATTTACAATGTTGTGTAACCACTACCTCTAGCTCCAAAACATCTGCATCACCCCAAAAGGAAAGCTAGCGCTGTTGTTCCTTGGTATCTATGGGGAAGGGGTTCCAGGATCTGCAGATACCAAAATCCGTGGGTACTCAAGTCCCTGATATGAAATGGTACAATACACGCATCTAACCTAGGCACATCCTCCCACATACTTTAAGTCATCTCTAGGTTACTTATAATGCCTAGTACAATGTAAATGCTATGTTAATAGTTGTTATATTGGTTTTTTATTTGTATCATTTTCATTGTTTTATTGCTTTTTATTTTCAAATATTTTGATCCATGGTTGGTTGAATCAGCAGATGACCCACAAATACAGAAGGCCAACTACACCCATTAAACAGTTATTCCCTATTCCTTCCTCTCCTAGCACCCCAGCAATCACCTAAACTACTATTTTTTAAAAATCTTTTTCTTAATTCAATGTTAAATTCATGACATTGAGAGCCTGGTGGGCTAGTTCATCCACCTCAAGCTCATCCAGTGAACAACGGCACATGCACGTCGCTTTGGGAATGCCGTATTCATGTGGACAGATTGGAGGCTGGCTTCTGCCATGTCTTGGTATGCCAGATGTACATTCCACTTCCTCATGGCCTCATGGATGAATGGCCATGGAATCAGATAACACTGGTGCATGTGGCACCCTGATGGAGGTAAGAACAGAGTGCACAGGAGCCCAGAAGAAAGGGCACCTGAATCTCCCTGAGCACTCAAGAAGGGCTTTTCCAAAGACTGAGGCTAGGAGGAGGTCACCAGAAAGGGAAGCTTGGGCAAGAAAGGTATCAAGGATTCCTGCATTATCAACCAAATGCTGGGGCTTGAACCTGTTCCCAGTATGTAGATAAAAAAATGAGTGAACCAAACCATCAGGGTCACATAAAAATAACTAATAAACCACACCAAGCCCAAGGATCAGGACCTTGGCCCTATACTTTGATGCTGCTATTGGGTTGCCAGGCAGAGCCTGAGAAACCTCTAGACCCCTTCACACTGCTTGAGATGCTCTGAGCACAGGCACTGATGCGCAAGTGTCCCTAGAACACTCCTTTATTCCATCCTGCAACCTCCTCAGGGTGGGTAAGGTGGGAGGAAAGACTACTGATCCCACAGAACCTGAAAAGTTATCAACTTCAAAAAAAACAGGCCGGGTGCAGTGGCTCACACCCATAACTCCATCACTTTTGGAGGCTGATGTGGGAGGACCACATGAAGCCACGAGTTTGAGACCAACCTAGGCAACAAAGTGAGACCCCATTTTGACAAAAAAATTTATTTTTAATTACAAATAAATAAAATTAAGGAAAACAACAACAAAAAATCAGAAATGTAGCTGGATGAAAGAGATTTTGAACCAATGTGAAAGGCTGAGAGGAAAAAAACAAAATTTTTTTTTTATGTAAACAATCTTTACTTGAAAAATAGTACCTTATGATCCTAACACTATCAATCAAACTTCAATAAGAGCAACTGCAGCATCAACTAATAACAGTTGCTAAATTAACAAGAGATCAATCAAAAGTGCTCTAAAGGGAGCAGCACCAGCTGGTGTTTCCGAGTCTCTGGGCATTCAGGACCCAGGTACAGGGAAAACAGAATCAAACCGGCTGGTGCTCTAGCCCCAAGCCCTCACATTGTGACCTGCCTCCCTCCTGGGGGCCCTGGCAGCCCATGGTCCGTGTGGCACTTCCAGACCCCCGTCAGCTGTGGGCGGGGCCCCAGGAGCCAAAAGCCACTTGGAAAAGGCTGGAACTTGGCCTCATAGTCAGCCAATTTCTGCTTGTTGTGGTCATTTTCTTTTTGGAGTGCCTGGAGCACTCTCTCAATGGACACGGCAGCCCTCCAGACTTCCTGGGCCATTTTCTTCTTCTTCTTTTTTTTTTTTTTTTTTTTTGAGATGGGGTCTCACTCTGTCACCTAGACTGGAGTACAGTGGTGCCATCTTGGCTCACTGCAACCTCTGCCTCCCAGGCTCAAGCAATCCTCCCACCTCAGCCTCCCGAGTAGCTGGGGCCACAGGCATGTACCACCACACCCGGCTAATTTTTGTATTTTTGGTAGAGTCGGGATTTCATCATGTTGCCCAGGCTGGTCTCGAACTCCTGAGCTCAGGCCATCTGCCTGCCTCGGCCTCCCAAAGTGCTAGGATTACAGGCGTGAGCTACTGTGCCTATGCCCTGGGCCGTTTTCTTATAGCAGACCATCTCTCTCTGAAAACTGGAAGTGTCTTTCTTCAATTCCTGGGCCAGGTTTTGGGCCATATTCTTGTAGTGGTCATGGGTGTGACACATGGGGTTCAAGTGTTCGTGCCCCTTGCTTAGTCTCTGCTAGAGGTCGGGCAGTAGGTGTCCTCCTCCGTGGACTCCCTCTATGGTCTCATCACATGTCTTTGGTGCAGTTCAGGCAGAGCGGGCAGCAGGGGCCTACTCCCTCAGCACACTTTGTACTTGTGCTGTGAGCTCTTTACTCCTTTGGATTTGTTCCCACATTTGCATGTTTGCTTCTACAATTGTCCCCTCAGGACATTAGAAAGATGCAACTAAGGTCACCATTGTCATCCACATTCTCCAGAGGGACTTGTGGCTAGGACGCTGGGGAAGCACCATGTCCAGCTTCCCTGTTCCCCTCCACTGCCAAGTCCCCATTGTACCACCCTTGAGCAGAGGCAGGACACTCAGTGGGGTGAGTGACAGAAAGTGACATTATTTATGCGATGCCTTGGGGGAATGGAAAGAGCTCACAATAGCCCCTTAGCACAGGGAGGCTATTTGCTTCACTACAACATTCCTGGTCTGTTTCATTCCTGCCTCGGCCTTTCCTCCTTCTCCTTTTTTTGAGACAGAGTCTCGCTCTGTCGCCCAGGATGGAGTACTGTGGCAGGATTTCAGCTCATTTCAACCTCCACCTCCTGGGTTCAAGCGATTCTCCTGCCTCAGCCTCCCAAGTAGCTGAGATTACAGGTGCCTGTCACCACACCTGGTGAATTTTTTGTACTTTTAGTAGAGACAGGGTTTCACCATGTTGCCCAGGCTCGTCTCAAATTCCTGACCTCAAGTGATCCGCCTGCCTCAGCCTCCCAAAGTGCTGGGATTACAGGCGTGAGCCACCGTGTCTGGCCCCTTCTTCTTTGCCTGCAAACATTGCTTCTGTCTCGCAATTTCTTGGTCAGGCAGCTCTGCAGTTTGCTGACGGTCAGTGCCATCATTCAGATAGTTTGCAGTTTGCCCCTGAAGATCCTCTCCATGGTGCTGTAAAGCATGCAGGACGCGCTTTGCAGCAGTCGCTCAGGGAAGTTCAGGAGGTCTGCTTTTCATGCTTTTTCAGAAACTAACCTAGGTCCTGACAGGAGGACCTGCTCATTTCATTTGGAACCCTCCAGCCTGAGGTGCTGGCCCCATCTTGGTCCTGGCCTTTCTGTGGATCTCACCCTGGGCCGATTCTCCCCTTCTCAGCATGTCATCTTCTGACTGTGAAGGCCACCACAGCAGTGCACGCCTGGGTCACCCAGGGTATCTATAGGTTCCCTGGCACTAGTCCCAGGATTCTGCACATCACTAGCACTGCCACCCACAGGAGGGCCAGCAGCAACTGAGTTGGCATGTCGTGGCAGCCAGCAGGCCCTCTATGGCTCCCGAGGGCTCCACAGCTCTGCCTCCACTTGCCAGTGGCCTGTGGGCCACAAATGACCACTCGGAACCCTGCGGGGTATTCCATCTCCAACGAAAACAAGGCCCCATCAGTCATTGTAGACCTTTTGTTGGGCTGAGGAGAGGGGAGGCACCCCATGTTCTAGAAAATTGTCTCCTTGATTTTGCTGTGCAAACAGAAAGTGACATTATTTATGCAATGCCTTGGGGGAGTGGAAAGAGCTCATAGTAGCCCCTTAGCACAGGCCACTCCAGGCCCCACCTGGCCCTACAGCACAACTAGTGGGTCAAAGCAGGGCGAGGTCATAGCCCCTTGTCCACATGCAATCCTCTCAGGGTAGCATGGTGGCCTACCTCTGTCCCTGCTGAGGCTCGTTACCAATTTCAAGCTTCCTTCTGCTGCAGGGAAGCCTGGTCCCACCTACAAAGAGTCTGTCTCCCTTGCTAGATTGAGCTCCTTGAAGATGGGACTGTGTTTTCTTCATCTCCGTATTTCCAGTAGCTCATCAATGCCCATTATACACTAGAGGCTCAGTCATTTTTGGTCCTGTTTTCTTGTTGACTCTACTCTGACTTAGGACATGTCACTTTCCCCACTGGACCTCCATATTCACATCTGTCAATAAGAGTAAGTCGGTAAAGATCCTTCTTGCTTTAAAGCCCCTCCAATACAGAGAGCTCTGAAACCAGAAACAGAAGCTGAGGAGTGGTAAAGGGAGCATTTTCCCCGGCATGATGGCCGGTACCTGCAGATCTGGCTGAGGGTGGTATCTTGCCAGTAGAATGCTTCTGTAGAATTTCATCCTACTTTTCAGATCAGACTCAAGGATGATCTTCATTGTTGATAATTTTATGTTTTTTTTTTTTTTTCCTTTTTTTTTTCTGAGGCTTTGTTATTGACACAACAGCTTCTGGAAATCTTTTCCACAGAGAGTATGGGGGCTTCTTTGGCCAAGTTGGGCGGGTGCAGGCTCCAATGGCTCAGCAGCCACTGTCTGGGCCACAGCATGTCCACAACCTCTTACTCCTCTTCAGAGGTTTCTCCAGACATTACCGTGTATCTGGTCATGCCATTCACCACAGGTATAAAAACAATGACAACGGCCCGAAGCTGCGGGATCCTCCCACGGAATCCTGTGCCTTTGCAGGCACAGCTACATGGCGCTCCTGTGCTCCGGCCTGCTCCTTCCAAGACAGGAGCGGGACGTCCAGGGTCCTGCTCCCCCAGATCCCGCAGTCTGTGTGGGCAGCAGGCCGGGAGTGGAGAGAGCCGCCCTGGTAGTAACGGCCTGGAGCGGGACGGCTGTGTTAGACAGCGTCCTGGCCTCCAGCGACCAGCAGAGTGACTCGGCTTCCATCCCGCGCTGGGAGCTGCCATCTTGCCGCCACTTCCCACAGAAGAACTGAGAGCTTGTCGTCAGGAAACGCTTCTCTGCCTCCCTTCCCCTGACTCCTACGCGGCGCTAACCTCTCTGGATCTGCCGGAAACTGGGCGCAGGAAGGGGAGCGGCCTGAGGTGGTCCCGGGAGCCTGTGGTCTCTGGGTGTGGCCTTCTCCGGCCGAGGCACTTCTTCAGTTTCACCCTGCCCCCCCACCATATATATATACACACATATATATATGTATATATATACACACACATATATATGTATATATATACACACACATATATATATGTATATATATATAATTTTTTTTGAGGAAGATAGTATCTGTGACAGTAAACAGCTTGCTCAGCAGATCTTTCCAAATTCCCATATTTCTGAACACAGCTAGGGTAAGAGCCTATTGCTGGACAGTATGTCCAAATACCATATGGAAGTTTTCAGTCTCCAGATATGGGGAAAATTCTTTTGCGGTAGGTGCCTGCTCGAGTGATCAAAGCCAGTGATCCCCAAAAGTGATCGCTGGACTGAGCTGATCCACTTTGTTCCCCCGGAGATGGATAAGAACACACAGGCTCAAGCATGGCCAGGGTCAGGAAGAGTGACTGAGGCCACAGAGGCTAACTGGCCCACAGAGGTTAAAATCCTCCAACCTCCACACTAACTGGGTCTAAAAACCAATACGAGTTGTGAATTAGGGCCTTCCTAGAATGACAGTGATTTCTAGTGCTGTTTTTGTTGAACTCTAGCACACTTCCTGGATGAGAGTGTGGGGAAAGGAAACATAACACTATTTATTCTGAACAAAGCATTAGAGATCACAGAATGATAAATGGTATAATATTAATTGCCTAAAAATGATGTCAATGTTAGGGGGTAGAGTAAGGTTATAATTTTTTAAAAATGCAAATACCATTAGTCTTTCAAAGAATTCTATGCTGGTTTTATCTAGCCCTTTCCCAATTCATAGTCAACATTCTCTCTTTGGAAGTGCTAATGAATGACTGGATCTGAGAGCTTTTTGTGGGCATTTCTCTTTCACTTTCTTACAACCACTTCAACAGCAGCCAGGCTGCTGAGGGATGAGTGACATCTCTCACTGCATGTTCTCAGGCTTTCAGATGCTATGCAGGCTGCATTGTGTCTCCAACACAATCTTTTATTCCTCTACATTGAAAGCACATCAATGGAAAAGGCAGGAGGGATTAAATGCCCTAGAACAGCAATATAAAACACTCTGCCACCTCCACAGGGTACACAACCTCATTCTGCAAGGGAATTCAAATAACCCTTTACCTGAGAGGCTCAAAACAAGTAGAGGTCAAACTTTAACTTGCTTTGAAGACAAAGTGCAACTTGTTCAAATGCTATAAGGTCAAAAGTAGCTTTTTTAAAAGTCAGGGCAATGATTTCATAGAGGAAAACTGTCTAGGCTGAATTTGGAAAAGTTATAAGCTATTCACTTCAGATCTTCTTAATATCCTGATGCCTGCTTACAGTATCCAAATTGTCAGCAGGGAGAAGTTATATAACTAGAGTAAATTTTTCTACTGAGAATGAGACAGGCTGCAAAATATCAGGAAAGACTCAATTATAAGGATACTAACATAAGACGGTGACTTGTTTTTTTTGGGGGGAGAGGGGACAGGGTCTGGCCCTGTTGCCCAGGCTGGAGTGCAGTGGTGCGATCTTGGCTCACTGCAACCTCCACCTTTTGGGCTCACGCTGAGGCTCAACCTCAGCCTTCCAAGTAGTTGTGACTATAGGCATGTGCCACCATACCTGGCTAACTTTTGTATTTTTAGTACAGGCGGGGTTTTGTGGCATTGCCCAGGCTTGTCTCAAACTCCTGAGCTCAAGTGATCCACACTCTTGGCCTCCCATAGTGCTGGGATTACAGGTGTGAGCCACTGCACCCAGCCGTGACTTTCATTTTTCTTTTCTTTACAGAGCCAGGGACTCACTATGTCGCCCAGGTTGGTTCTGAACTGTCCTTAAGTGATCCTCCTACTTCAGCCTCTCAAAGTGTTGGGATTACAGGTGTGAGCCACCGTGCTCAGCTGACATTTCTTAAATAGTCCACAATGTTGCATTTTGGAAGTCTTTAAGAATTACAGATGTTGACTTCTGAACATACCTACATACCTGGATGGAGAAGATAACCAGATTTGCTTGTTTGGCGTCTGCTTGTTGATCACGTAGGTTCCTAGATCTCCACCCAGTTTAACAGTTAAGACACCACTCTAGGGGATTAGGTGGAAAAAATCATGAAGAAATTAAAACAAGAAAAAGTTAGCACTTTGTCACCATTGCTTCATGTTTTATCTCAACACTTTCCATTTCTGTAAGTACACAAAATATACCATAAAGAAATGTCTTTAATTTAGTATTTAGAAATAGGAGTTTGTGTAGGAAGAGCTTTGCTTTCAGAATCAGAATAGGATTAATCCTAATGATGTTGTATCTCATAGAGCTTTGCCTGTTCCCTGTGAGGTCTGCAAGGAGAGAACGGTGATGAAGCTCGGAGAGTTAAGTGACCTGTCTGAGGTCTTGGTGCTTGCATCTGGGATTCCTGGTTTGTTGCCCTCAACCATCAACCAGAACATACTAGAGGACATAAAAAATGCAGACTCTAACTCTATTAGAGTACCACGTCAGCCCAAACATCAGACATGACAAGTCTATTACAGAAGAAGTAAAAGCAAGGAGAGGAAGTACGCAAACCATCTGTTTTGCTTGTTTTAGAAGAGCATTAGCTTCAGCTCTGTTGGTAGAAGGCAGAAACTCCAGATAAAGTTTTTTATTTCCAGACCCTTCCCATGCATCTAACAAGCTTCTCAGATACTCCTCCAAGGCTTTATTTTTCTCTAAAGAGCCTTGAATTCTTCAAAAGACTGGTTGGCCCATCTTTGACCAATAAATGCTCATTTAAATTTTAAAACACTCCTTCAACAAAAGAGTCCTTTACTTCTAAAGCCTGCGGTCTCTTTAAAATGGGTGAGATATGAAAGAAACAGCTACAGGGCTCAGTTCCCTGCACTGGAACTGGTAAGCAAGAGGGAGCCTGCTGTTCCCCATCTTGTGCATGACTTGCAAAGATACACAGCAGCAGCCTTTTTCTGTGCATTCTAGAGCCTCCATCCAATCAAGAGGCTCTGAATGATTCTTACAACACACTTTTGCAAATATAGAGAGCTATTTAGGCCAGGCGTGGCTCATGCCAGCACTTTGGAAGGCCGAGGCAGGCAGATCGCTTGAGCCCAGGAGTTCCAGACAGGCCCAGGCAACATGGCAAAACCCTGTCTCTACTAAAAATGCAAAAATTAGCCAAGTGTGTTGGCATGTGCCTGTGGTCCCAGCTACTTGGGAAGCTGAAGTGGGAGGATCGCCTGAGCCCAGGAGGTTGAGGCTGCAGTGAGCTGAGATCATACCACTATACTCCGGACTGGGTGACAGAGTGAGACCCTGTCTCAAAAGCAAAGCAAAACAAAACAAAAAACCCAAAAAACAAAGAGCTATTGAAATTCCAGAGGGTAGTAACAATAATAATATAACTGACAGCAGTGAGACAAGGGGCACTACTGGGTTATTTTTTTAAATAACATCTTTTTCTGATTCAAAAATAAATGCATAGAAATGATGGAGATGTCAGCAATGCAGACACTGATAAAAATATTAACCACTATTTACTCAGTTCCTACTGTGCCAGGCTCGGTGTTTGGCACTTTGTGTAAATTGTTTCCAACTTGACTACAATTCTTGGAGGTAGGATTCATTATTCCAGTTTCACAGATGAGGAAAACAGAGGTTCATAGTAAAGAGTACTTAGTAATTGGCAGAGCTAATCTTAAATCTAGGTCTGTGTGGGTCCAAAGACACTGTTCTTTCTATAACATGAAGCATTCTCTCGATCCCATTAACCAGAGATAAAAGATATTCACTCTCAGGTATTAGCTGCCAGTTTCTGTTTGTTTGTTTTTACAACAGGATCTTGCTATTGCTCAGGCTGCAGCAGTGGCAGGATTATGGCTCACTGCAGCCTCAAACCCCTACCCTCAAGTGATCCTCTGCCTCAGTTCCTGCCTCCGGAGACCTGGGACTACAAGTACCACACCTATCTAATTTTAACATTTTTCTTTTGTAGAGATGAGGTCTCACTATATTGACCAGGGTGGTTTCAAACTTCTGGCCCCAAGTGATCCTCCCACCTCGGCCTCCCAAAGTGCTGGGATTATGTTACAGGTGTGAGCTACTGCACTCGGCCCCATTTTTTTTTCTTTTATTTTACTATAGTAAAAAGCACATAATGCTAAATTTATCATATTAACCATTTTAAGTGTACAGTACAATAAAGCATATTCACACTGCTGGGCAGCATAACTCTAGAACTTTTCATCTTGTAACACTGAAACTCTATGCCCATTAGATACTAATTTCCCCATCCCATAGCCCTTAGTAACCACCTGTCTACTTTCTGTTTCTATGATTTTGGCTTACCTTTTTTAAAATTGAAAATAAAAATTATACATTTATGGTGATGTTTCTATGATTTTTGACTACTTCTGACTACTTTATGAGTGGAATCATAAGTATTTGTCCTTTTATGACTTGACTGCCAGTTTTTGAAAGCATTTTTTTTAAAAGGACTAGGATTATACCATACATAAGTTTGTTTTAAAAACATTTTTTTTCCCGAAACCCATTTTTACTGTTTTGGTATGACTATATTTCATTTATTTAAAAGTTCCTTAAACCTGAGGCTGCGTGTGGTGACTCATGCTTGTAATCCTGGCACTTTGTGAGGCCGAAGTGGGATCATCGCTTGGGCACAGGAGTTCAACACCAGACTGGGCAACATGGTAAAACCTTGTTTTTACAAAAAATTACAAATTTGCTGGGTGTGGTGGTGCGCACCTATAGTCACAGCTACTTGGTAGGCTGAGGTGGGAGAATCACTTGAGCCTCAGAGATTGAGGCTGCAATAACCGGTGATCATACCACCACACTTCAGCCTGGGTGACACAAGGACTTTGTCTCAAAAACAAATAAAAGTTCCTTAAGACTGTACAATTCAGGAGTTTTTAGTATTTCACAAAGTGTGCAAACATCACCACTACTTAATTCCAGGCTGTTTCCATTGCCCCAAAAAGAAACCCTGCACCCATTAATACTCACTCTCTATTTCCCACTCATCCCATACACAGAGTTTTAGAAATGATTTTTCCATGAGATAACAGGCTCAAAGAATCAACACACAATCATTGGTAATCTGTCCTCTTTGTGGCCCTTAAATGCTCCAATTGTGTGTTGTACCCTATACTGGGGGGGCACCATCCAGCAGAAAGGGCAGAGGACTGAGTAAAAGATGCGAGTTCCAGGTCTGGTCTCATCACTGATCAGCGGTGCCTGTCTCCCATGTCGTCTCTCCTGCCTTCTTTGAGGACTCAGGGCAAGAACTAGAGGCTGATACATGCTCAAGGTCTCTGCACTTGCGTCCATCACCACAATGCCTCAGCACACAGCAAATCAGGGGGTGCACATGCAATCACTGAAGCCAAAATAGACTCTTTCCTATTGGAATTGGAAATCTTTTGAGCGACTCCAGGCATTAGGCCACTCTTTTGCAAAGGACATATTGGTAAACAAATGTGAGAGTCCTTCTAGCTCCACACCTCTCAAGCTATTTTTGCCCCGTCACCTTCCCTGCAGTCCACTTCCTCCTTCCCCACACGAGACCGGCTCATCTCTACCCTGATATCACTCTGTGGGTCCCACTGCCTTGTGGTGCTTCCTGTCTGCATTCACAGCTGTCTGTCTGCTTGCTTGTCCCCTGACCTCTACTACTTTAAGCACCTTGGCAGCAGGAGATTTGTCTTTTCATGCTAGCATCTGCAGGTCTAGCACCTTCATTCCTCCTGCAGAAAGGACATTTGTGGATGAACGACCAACTGGTCAAACAGTGAATGAGCGTATGATGCCAGGTAGTGTGATACCGTCTGCCCAAGTTAGGACAAGGTTACACAGGGCAGAAAACCCCAATGCTTAACTTCCTCCCACCAGTCCGTTCACTGTAATTAGATGTTTTCCCCCACAGATCTTGAAACTATTTTAGAAGGAAAGTGGTGGCAGGAAAGAAACTAGCTGCATTAGTTCAGCAGAAATTCTTAATGCTTTTGGAACTGACTCCAAATAGACCAGATAAAGAGGGCTTTCTCTTTATCATTATTATTCCTTAGACAATCTGAGTCTATTTTGGGAGTGTGCATACCCTTACGTGCAGAAGGAATAGTCAAAATATGTAGCAGTTCCTGCGACACAGGCACTAGCCAATCAGCACAGACAGTGGCCACAGCTGGTGAGTCTTATTGACTCCTCCTAGTCAAGATCAGCCCTACCCATGTATGAGCCAAAATAGCGATTACTTTGTCACCAGCTCACTTGTAGAAATAGCACATATAAGATGGCATGTTGAGTCTGGAGACTTCACATACATATGACCTCCTTCATTTCTAAAGTAGATACCAACTTGCTTGGATGCGTTTTTTACCTATGTCATTTTAATTGATCCTCATATAAACCTGAAGAGCGGAGGTTAATGTCACTAATTTCATAGCTGAGGAACTCGTGGCTCATAAAAGTTAGAAATTCATTTAAGCACTCTTGGAAAGAAAATACAAATCCAGGATGCTAAGCCAGATTCTTTGTCTCCATATCCAATAAGATGGTGCCTCACTGGGCCGGGAGCAGTGATCTACGCCTGCAATGCCGAGGCAGTTGGATCGCTTGAGGTCAAGAGTTCAAGACCAGCCAGGCCAACATGGTGAAATGCTGAAACCCCATTTCTACTAAAAATACAAAAAAAATTAGCTGGACATAGTGGCGTGCGCCTGTAATTTCAGCTACTTGGGAGGCTGAGGCAGGAGAATCCCTTGAGCCCAGGAGGTGGTGGTTGCAGTGAGCTGAGATCGTGGCACTGCACTCCAGCCTGGGCAACAGAGTGAGACTCTGTCTCAAAAAAAAAAAAAAAAAAAAGATGCTGCCTCTGAGCAGGGGTTTTTAACTTGGGATTAAGTGGTCTCAGGGGGCTGCAAACACTTACAGCTTGAAGCTGAAATGGTACTCCTGAGTGTGCTAAATTAAGTGTAGCCTAAAACTGCCTCCTTACATATTTTAAGTTTGGATCTAAAGGTTTCTCTGTACACAGTGAACTGTAATCTACTCTTCTACCAATCACCGAGTTTTGGCTAATCAAAGGCGGCCAACCGTTCAAACCATGTTTAAGGCAAACACCAAGCTGTAACCAATCCGGCTGTTTCTCTACCTCACTTTTATTTTCTGTATGTCACTTTCCTTTTCCTGTGCATATATTCTAAATCCTCTCCAACCACGTGGCGCACTATGGAGTCTCTCTGAACCTGTTCTGGTTGCAGCCTTCCCAATTTGTGAATCATTCTTTGCTCAATAAAACTCTGTTAAATTTAATGTGTTTAAAGGTTTTTTTTTTTTTTAACAGGTGAGTATGGAAGTTTTTATTGGGAGAGGGACTGGAGCAGTCATCAGATTCTTAGAGGGAGGTCCTGATCCAAAAAAGATGAAGAACCCTCAGCTCTAAGACAGTAATATGCTGACACCTTAGTGAATAAAGAACATGTCAACAAGCAAATCCTCATTAAAATATCTAAGAGGCCAGGACTCCACCTGGGAAAAAAAGGAGGGCAGTTTGGAGGTAACTTCAGATAGTGTGATGACTCTAACAGTCTCTAGGCAGATTTTGCTAGGTCAAGTGCAGTAGACTCCACAGCTGCCTAGTGACAAGAGGTGCTTTCAGCTCTGGTGCAATGTCTTCTGTAATGACCAGTGCCAGTACGGGGTGAAGCCTGGGGCCAGACATTGGCATCCACCCATTACATGGACCACTTGATCAGATGACACACCAGTTAAGAAGCCACTTAAGTCTCCCCCTCCACAGGGAGAAAAGAGAAGAACAGATGTCTTCTTGGGTGTATCTGGATTACTGCTTTCATTTGTCTACTTGGCCAGTAGTAAGTTGGTAAAAGGTGTATAAATGCTGAGAGGCATCAATGAAAGCATGTTTTGGAAAAGTCTCATTTACATAGTGAATCAATATTTATTAAGTCCCTACTATGTACTTGGCACTGTTCCAGACACTGGGATCACAGTGAGAGGTGACAATGTGCCAGCAGCCCTCACTCAGCGCCTCCTTGGCCTCCGCGTCCACTCTGGCAGTGGTTGAGGAGCCCTTCAGTCCCCCACGGTATGGTGGGAGTCCCTCTCTGGGCTGGCTGAGGTCGGAGTCGCCTCCCTCTGCTTGTGGGGAGGTGTGGAGGGAGAGGCGCAGGCGGGAACCCGGGCTGCACGCCGCGCTCAAGGGCCAGTGCCAGTTCTGGTGGGCGCACGTG
>NW_012116110.1:539823-542228 GCF_000951035.1 Colobus angolensis palliatus | reverse complement strand
TTCCACAGTGTGGAAGCTTTGTTCTTTCGCTCTTTGCAATAAATCTTGTTGCTGTTCACTGCCTTCATGAGCTGTAACACTCACCGCGAAGGTCTGCAACTTCACTTCTAAAGTCAGTGAGACCACGAACCCACTGGGAAGAACGAACAACTCCAGACGCGCTGCCTTTAAGAGCTGTAACACTCACCACCAAGGTCTGCAGCTTCCCTCCTGACAGTGAGACCATGAACCCACCAGAAGGAAGAAGCTCCAGACACATCTGAACATCTGAAAGAACAAACTCTGGACACACCATCTTTAAGAACTGTAACACTCACTGCGAGGGTCCGCGGCTTCATTCTTAAAGTCAGTGAGACCGAGAACCCACCAATTCCAGACACAAAAGAATGGACAGCATCCCTGCTGTCAAGGAGCTCAGTCTATTATAGGTGGTAGCTAACATGTAAATAGACAATTATAACACAGAGGGATCAGTGCTCCACAGAGTCATCCTCAGAGTGCTGGGCAAGAGAGAAAGGAAGGACCGTGTCTGCTTAGAGTATCTAGGAAAGCTTCACAAAGGAGGTAACTTCCAGCTACACCTCAGGGGAGGAAAAGACTGCCCTCCCACAAAGCTCAAGTAATATTAATATCAAACATGAAATACATAAATTAGTTAGCACCTGAAGGACTCTAATCAGGAATTCACACTCTAGGGTACAGAGTTAGCATTTCAATGTAGTTAATCATAAGTCCAAACTACAGATGGCAGCCACTATATATCTTTAGCTTTCTAAATCTACACTTAAGCATTTGCTAGTTAGTAAATGATTTGTTAGAAATAATTTTACCCTTGAGTGATACTCAAAGCATATGGATTGGCTAGAAAAATATAGGCATCTCTTCCTTGGAAAGAATAGGTTACAGAATCTGGAAAGCCTACCAGCCTAATATGGTCTTCAGAGAGACACTCTCAGGGCAGGAATCAGGAAGGTTCTGTGACCCACTACTGAGAGCAGAAGGTTTTGTCATCTGGTTCAAATTGATTCAATGATGTGAGAAATAAAATTCTAAGCTCCCAACTGACTCAACAAACCGTCTCTTGGCCAAGGGGAGCCCAGAGATACAGTAAAAAAAATTTAAGTTTTGGCCATGATGGGAAAGGAGTTTCAACAGGCCTTGTTCTACTCCCTCCCTCCCTAACTGCCATCAGCTTCTTTTCCCGCTAAGGGCTAAACAGAAACTAGCCCTTCAAAAGACTAACTTGAGGCCATGTGTGGTGGCTCAGGCCTGTAATCGCAGCACTTTGGAGCTGCCTGTAATCCCAGCACTTTGGGAGGCCGAAGCAGGTGGATTACCTGAGGTCAGGAGTTCAAGACTAGCCTGACAACAACAGGGTGAAACCCCGTCTCTACTAAAAATATAAAAAAATTAGCCGGGCATGGTGGCAGGCACCTGTAGTCCCAGCCGCTCAGGAGGCTGAGACAAGAGAATCGCTTGAGCCCAGGAAGCGGAGGTTGCGGTGAGCCAAGATCGCGCCACTACACTCCAGCCTAGGCTACAGAGCAAGACTCTGTCTCAAAAAGAAAAAAAAAAAAAAAAAAGACTCACTTCACCACTGGTATCAACCAATCATCTAATTCTGCTCTTCCCTTTTAGTGGTTTCAGCACAACTGACTAGCATTCCTTCCTGATAACCACTGACCACAGAGTGGTCTGAGACAGGGTCTTGCCCAGTCACCCTGGCTGGAGAACAGTGGTGCGATCATGGCTCACAGCTGCCTCGAACTCCCAGGCTTAAGTGATCCTCCTGCCTCAGCCTACCAAATAGCTAGGTCTACATAGATACGCAGTCTCATTTTGTTGCCCTGTAATACATTTCAATGTTAAGTTTCTGCCTTAAGGTGAACACGGGAGACGTGCTGCATACATGTTAGCTTACTCTGCATGTGTGTACCATCTCTTTGTGAATATTCATAGATCCTCCCATAATCTGTTGAATATGTATGCTTAGCTACACCTCTCAGCATAAA
The DNA here is from genome assembly GCF_000951035.1 of Colobus angolensis palliatus. Classification (NCBI taxonomy): domain Eukaryota; kingdom Metazoa; phylum Chordata; class Mammalia; order Primates; family Cercopithecidae; genus Colobus; species Colobus angolensis. The sequence continues at coordinate 540,216 of NW_012116110.1, read as the reverse complement.
TTCACGTTCCCTTTGCTCCTTTCTTGGAAGTGCTTGTTTTTCAGTTATGGCCAGAGGCTCTGCTTCCTGCCTACAGGTAGTGGGGACCCTCTTTAGAAATAGTCCTCCTTTCTAAACTTATAGATTTGTGGCTGGGCGTGGTGGCACACACCTGTAATCCTGGTGCTTTGGGAGGCTGAGTTGAGAGAATAGCTTGAGGTCAGGAGTTTGAGACCAGCCTGGGAAACATAGAGAGACCCATAAATAAAATAAAATAATTAGCCAGGTATAGTGGCATGTGCCTGTAGTCCCAGCTACTAGGGAAGCTCAGGTGGGAGGATCACTTGAGCCCAGAAGTTTGAGGCTGCAGTGAGTTATGACTGTACCACTGAACTTCAGCCTGGGTGACAGAGC
>NW_012116110.1:535988-539733 GCF_000951035.1 Colobus angolensis palliatus | reverse complement strand
TTAAATATAAATATATTTGTGGCTTTTGCAATTCAAGAGAAGTAAACCAAAAGATGACTTTTGCAGGGTGCTGTGGCTCATGCCTGTTAACCCAGCACTTTGGGAGGCTGAGGTGGGTGGATCATTTGAGGTCAGGAGACCAGCCTGACCAACATGGTAAAACCCCATTTCTACTAAAAATACAAAAATTAGCCCTGTATTGTGGCACATGTCTGTAGTCCCAGCTACTCAGGAGGCTGAGGCGGGAGAATCGCTTGAACCTGGGAGGCAGAGGTTGCAGTGGGCTGAGATCGCACAACTGTACTCCAGCCTGGGTGACAGAGCTAGGCTTCAACTTAAAAAAAAAAGAAGAAGTAAACAAATGCAGTTGCTAGAATACTGGCATATTTGCTTCTAACAAAACATTCATGCAAAGTACTCTGGAAAACTAGGGGCTTCACTAATCCTATAAAAACAGGTTTCATGAGTGTTCTTGTGGCTTGCTCATCAATGTCTGCATGTGTGGGCAGAGTTTAGCCTGTGACTTGGTTTCCCTGCAGTTACAGGCTCTAGTAGAGGCCAGGGGAGAGGAGGCCCTTAACTCCCCCACCTCTAATCAGGCTGTGGATGCTCAAGTTGGTAGGCCAGTTTGTAAGAGTTCCCAAGCATCTTGGCCCTCTAGGGCTGCCTCTGCAAGTACTTTTAAAGCCCTACCCAGACACTACTGCATTTTTTGCTGCTGACAGCAATTACTGAATCTACTTGGAAGGCACTCAATCCTTCCCTGCTCCATTGCTCTTTTTTTTTTTCCAATTCCCTCACCGTCCTTATAGTCAGGCTTGATACCTTCTCGAAGACTTGGTTGCTTGCTCCATCATGTGGAGTGCCTTCTCCATCCAGTGCTCCCGCTGCAATTTCCAACACCATTTCTATCGCTTTAGTCTGATGGCTGATTGCCCTGAACAATTCCATAATTGAATCCAAAATGCACGCTTCATGACATTTCCTGGTATTAGTTAATTGCCATCAAGAGGATTAACATCTTTGAGAGGCTGGGCACCGTGGCTCACATCTGTAATCCCAGCACTTTGGGAGGCTGAGGTGGGAGGATTACTTGAGTTCAGGAGTTCAAAACCAGCCTGGCCAATGTGGTGAAACACTGTCTCTACTAAAAATACAAAAATTAACTGGGTGTGGGGGGCATGTGCCTGTAATTCCAGCTACTTGGGAGGTTGAGGCAGGAGAATTGCTTCAACCCGAGAAGCAGAGGTTGCAGTGAGGTCATGCCGCTGCACTCCAGCCTGAATAACAGATGGATACTCCGTCTCAAAAAGCAAACAAACAACCAAACCAACCAACTCAGAAAACCATCTTGGAGGGATTTTTTGCCTCTGGCAAGAAAGAACTACTCTAAGGCCTAAGCAGTAATTCTAAATCCAAAGGCAGACCCTTGCCCAAATCTGCCACCTGGTGGCCAGTCGATAAAGACCAGCACTTCCCTGGCTTCTAGGATCTGGGCTAATGTTTCATCCAACTCAGAAGTTCTCACACTGAGCCTGATGACTGTAATCCCAACACTTTGGGAGGCTGAGGGGGGTGGACCATTTGAGGTCAGGAGATCGAGACCAGCCTAACCAACATGGTGAAACCCCATCTTTACTAAAATATAAAAATTAGCTGGGCATGGTGGCAGGTGCCTTTAATCCCAGCTACTCGGGAGGCTGAGGCAGGAGAATTGCCTGAACCCAGGAGGTGGAGGTCACAGTGACCCGAGATTGCGCCACTGCACTCCAGTCTGGGCGACAGAGTGAGACTCCTTCAAAAAAAAAAAACAACAAGTTCTCATACTAGCTGCACATTGGAATTATCTGTGGAGCTTAAAAATTCCAGTGCCCTGCCCAGGCCATGCCACACCCCAGTCCAAGTAATCAAAATCTCTAGGAACAAGACCTAGAGAGACACATTAGAATCCCAGGTGAGCTTTTCAAAAATATGCTTCCCAGGAATGCACCCGCCCTACCCCATCACTGTCTCACAGGAGCAGGGCTCAAATCTCTGTAATCTGAATAACTTTTGGGCAGTTATCTTACCCCTGCTGAAGAACTGCAGGTCTAGTTTGTTGTTTGCTCCATCTGCCTGCTGGACAAACACACACTCTGGCCCCTCTCTGATTTGTCTTCATGGGTATCCACTGAAGCCAGAAAATGAGGCTCAGAGAGGCTCAGTGACTTGCCCAGGGTCGCAACAAGCCTGGAAGAGCTGGGCTGCAGCTTGAAGCCTAGTCTTATCTATTTATTTATTTGAGACAGAGTCTTGCTCTGCAGCCCAGGCTGGAGTGCAGTGGCGTGATTTCGGCTCACTGCAACCTCCGCCTCCCGGAGCCCTAGTCTTTTTTTTTTTTTGAGACGGAGTCTTGCTCTATGGCGCAGGCTGGAGTGCAGTGGCCGGATCTCAGCTCACTGCAAGCTCCGCCTCCTGAGTTCCCGCCATTCTCCTGCCTCAGCCTCCCGAGTAGCTGGGACTACAGGCGCCCGCCACCTCGCCCGGCTAGATTTTTGTATTTTGTTAGTAGAGACGGGGTTTCACCGTGTTAGCCAGGATGGTCTCGATCTCCTGACCTCGTGATCCGCCCGTCTCGGCCTCCCAAAGTGCTGGGATTACAGGCTTGAGCCACCGCGCCCTGCCGGCCCTAGTCTGTTAATCCTACCCACAACTCCATGCTACTTGATGCTTAGCTCTGCTGCAGGGGAATTCTTCATTTTAGTGAACTAAAATTCTTAGAAATTCTTAGAAAAATGAAAAGAAGTCAAGAGGTACCCCAAAGGAAACGTCATAGTCCTCCAAGGTGTACGGCTTGTCTGCAAGGTCTTCAAAAAACTCTGCTAAAGAGTCCAGCGTTTCCTCTGCTAGTCTTTCATAGGTGGTGTCATCTAGAGAGCTGCGGGGGAAACACAAAGCCCAAAACACATGATTACCAAACGCTTCCATTTCACTAATACCAAATTGACACACTTGTTATTTAAGTTCATTAAACTGATGAAAATAACATGTACAAAGTAAAAGTTTGTCCTTTTTTTTTTGAGACGGAGTCTCACTCTGTCACCCAGGCTGGAGTGTAGCGTCTGCTCTAAACTCCTGATATCAAGTGAGCCACGTGCCTCGGCCTCTCGAAATGTTAGGATTATAGGTGTGAGGCACCATGCCTGGCCTGAAGTAAAAATTTAAACAGCACGGAAGGGGTTACAGAAAGAAGCAGGCAGACCCCATTCCCAGAAGCAACTACAAATAATAGTCCTTTCTGGGCCAGGTGGCAAGGTGGCTCATGCCTGTAATCCCAGCACTTTGGAAGGCCGAGGTGGGTGGCTCACCTGAGGTCAGGAGTTCGAAACTAGCCAGGTCAATATGGCGAAACCCCGTATCTATTAAAAATACAAAAATTATCATGTCCTTTGCAGGGACATGGATGAAGCTGGAAATCATCATTCTCAGCAAACTAACACATGAACAGAAAACCAAACACCACATGTTCTCACTCATAAGTGGGAGTTGAACAGTGAGAACACATGGACACAGGGAGGAGAACATCATACACTGGGGCCTGTCGGGGGAAGGGGTGCAAGGGGAGGGAGAGCATTAGGACAAATATCTAATGCATGAGAGGCTTAAAGCCTAGACGACGGGTTGATGGGTGCAGCAAACCACCATGGCACACGTATATCTATGTAATAAACCTGCACATTCTGCACATGTATCACAGAACTTACAG
>NW_012116110.1:531272-532547 GCF_000951035.1 Colobus angolensis palliatus | reverse complement strand
CTGAGGCAGGAGAATCACTTGAACCTGGGAGGTGGAGGTTGCAGTGAGCTGAGATCGCCCCACTGCCCCCTCTACTCTACCCTGGGTGACAGAGTGAGTGAGACTCTGTCTCAAAGGAGAGAAAAAAAAAAAGAAGACCTACAAATAAATAAGAAAAAGAAAAATCAACAGAAAAAAATGGGCAAAAGGGCAAAATACTTGAATAGATTTCATAAATAAAAGATATCCAAATGCCCAATGAACACATAAAAAGGTGTTCAACTTTGTTAATCTTCAGGAAAATGGAAATTTAAAAATCACAGTGAGGTGCCACCAGAATGGTTAAAATGTAAAAGGGTGGGAACCCTCGTAGCACCAGTGATGAAAGAGAGAATTTAATGCGGGTGATGTTGGGAAAGATTTTTTGTTCAGAAGTATGCCCAGTGCCACACTATGGAAAAGGGGACAAGCACAAAACTGAGCCAAATCTCCATGGTCTGTCTTTTTGGGCAGAAGACAGGTCAGGCCATTGGATTCCCTTACACAGACACCAGTAAGAACAAAGGTATCACCTGGGGAGAGGATACACTGATGGAGTATTTGGAGAATCCCAAGAAGTACATCCCTGGAACAAAAATGATCTTTGCCAGCATTAAGAAGAAGGCAGAAGGCCGGGCGCGGTGGCTCACGCCTGTAATCCCAGCACTTTGGGAGGCCGAGGCGGGTGGATCACGAGGTCAGGAGATCGAGACCATCCTGGCTAACATGGTGAAACCCCGTCTCTACTAAAAATACAAAAATTAGCCGGGCTTGTAGTGCACGCCTATAGTCTCCAGCTACTTGGGAGGCTGAGACAGGAGAATCGCTGAAACCCCAGAGGCGGAGGTTGCAGTGAGCTGAGATTGCGCCACTGCACTCCAGCCTGGGTGACAGAGTGAGACTCTGTCTAAAAAAAAAAAAAAAAAAAAAGAAGAAGGCAGAAAACACAGACTTGGTAGCTTATCTCAAAAAAGCTACTAATGAATAATAATTGTCCACTGCCTTATTTATTACAAAAGAGAAATGTCTTATGACCCTTTTATGTGTACCATCATTTAACAGACCTCATAAACCAGAATTCAGATCATGAATGACTGACAGAATATGTTTGTTGGGCAGTCCTGATTTAACTAAGACTGGCTTGTGGTTAAATGAGTATGTTCGGTGTTTTGAATTTTTTTTTTTTTTTTTTTTTTTTTTTTTTTTTTAAAAACTTCTTCTTTTTTTTTTTTTTTTTTTTTCCAATTCCCTCACCGT
>NW_012116110.1:514994-530609 GCF_000951035.1 Colobus angolensis palliatus | reverse complement strand
AAAAAAAAAAGGCTGGGCGTGGTGGTTCATGCCTATAATCCCAGCATTTTGGGAGGCTGAGGCAGGTAGATCACCTGAGGTCAGGAGTTCGAGACCAGTCTTGCCAACATGGTGAACCCTCGCCTCTACTAAAAATACACAAACTAGCTGGGCATGGTGGGGCGAGTCTGTAATCCCAGCTACTCGGGAGGCTGAGGCAGGAGAATTGCTTGAATCCAGGGGGCAGAGGTTGCAGTGAGCCGAGGTGGTGCCACTGCACTCTAGCCTGGGCAACAAGAGCAAAACTCTATCTCAAAACAAAAAACAAAACAAAACAAAAAAAAACACAAAAAAACCCAAGTTACTCTGATTCAGTAAATGCTATCATTGTTTATTCCTTCTAAAGATATGATCAGATTTCATTAGTAATGTTCAACTTTTCACAAAGATGGTGAATGCCATCTTAAAATCTATGGGAGTTTTTTTATATTTAGATTTATGTAACTGGTTATGTAAATATATTTAAATACTGGAGGAAATTCCTTCACTGTCTCAGAACCAAGCAAGATTCACCTGTATTTTGTGTTCATTTGCCTCTTAAAGGCAAGGGCTGAAGATCAGGTAGCAATGTCAACTTTATATTTTTGGCCTTAACTGTGCTAATCCAATTAGAATTTTCTGCACCTAAAATGGTTCATTTTGCTTACTGAAAGACATTTTAGTGTGGTTTATGTGTAATATCAAAAAAAGATTATTTAACACTTTTCACATTAAAAAAAAAAGAAAAGAAAGAGATAGATCGTATCAAGAGCTGGCCATGGGCTGGGTGCAGTGGCTCATGCCTGTAATACCAGAACTTTGGGAGGCCAAGGGAGAAGGATCACTTGAACCCAGGAGTCTGAGACAATGTAGAAACCCCATCTCTACGAAAAAGTTAAAAAAACTAGCTGGGTGTGGCACATGCCTGTAGTTCTAGCTCCTCAGGAGCCTGAGGTGGGAGGGATCACCCGAGCCAGGGAGGTCAAGGCTGCGGTGAGCTGTGATCGCGCCATTGCATTCCATCCTGGGTGACAAAGTGAAACCCTGTCTTTATGGTAAAAGAAAAGAAAAAAGAGTTGGCCAAGAAAAGAAGCAACTAGACTTTTCAGATACTGCTGATAGGCAAGTAAGTTGGACAATCACTTTGGAAAACTGTTGGACAGTATCTACTAAAGTTGAATGCATTTACATGCTATGACCCATCAATTCCACTCTTAGGGGCTATACCCAACAGAAATGTGTGCCCAGGTTCACCAAAAGACATGTACTACACTAAAATGTTTGTATCATAACTATCCTATAGCCCCAAACTGGAAACTGTCCAAGTACTCCTTTGTAATACCATAGATAAAAAAATTATGGTATATTCATACAATGGGATACTACACTGCAAAATAGAATTGTCTATAGGACCAGTATGGATGAATCTCACAAACATCATTGTGATAGAAAGAAATACACAAGTATATACAAACATGTTTATACTTAATGAGACAGTTTATATAAAGTGAAAAAACAGGCAGAACTAACCTATGCTATTGGTAATCAGAATAGTTAAACTCCGAGGGGTTAATGACTAGAAGGAAGAGAGGGAGGGGTTAATGGCTAGAAGTGAGCAGGCAGCTTGCTTGCAGCGGCTGGTAACATTCTATGTCTTGAGCTTACAGGGTATGTTCACGGGACTGCTCAATTTTTTGCAAATTCATCAAGCTGTATGCTTGTGACTGGACACATTTCCTTACAGATACTATTTTTCAAATTTAAAATTACTTTAAATCCACAGAGACAGAAAGTAGATTAGTGATTGCTGGGTTTTAGGGAAAGGCGGAATGGGGGAGTGACTGCTAATACGAATAGGGTTTCCTTCTGGAGTAATGAAAATGTTCCAGAATTAGATAGTGGTGATAGCTGCACAACCTTGTGAATATACTAAAAACGCTTGCATTATACATTTTAAAGTGGTGAGTTTTATGGCATGTAAATTATAACAATGAAAGTATTATTATAATAAACATCCTTGTAAGAGCTTTTGTGCCCCTGTGAGGATATATTAATATCTGTAGGTTATAAGATATGTAACAGACAACTCCACTATCTGAAAGTTTCCAAGGGGCCTAAAGTAAGACACCAGGGGCTGCTAGACAATTACTGTAAGACATACAGATTTGCCATATGACCCTCTTCCCCACCCAGTCCATCACCCAGTTCCAGGATACAATGTGGGGAAGGCTACCTGACTGGATTGGTGAGGAGATGTCCTTTAAAAGAAATGGTTGGCCTGATAGGGTGTGTTTTGAGAGTGAGCTGGAGAGAAAGGGTGTGTTTTGAGAGTGAGCTGGAGAGAAAGGGTGTGTTTTGAGAGTGAGTTGGACAGATACGGTGTGTTTTGAGAGTGAGCTGGAGAGAATGGGTAGGAGAGGTTGGTTGACATGTGTCTTGAAGAATCTGAGAAACATAAAGACACAACTGACTTTATACCTGACAGTTATAAAGTCCAAAGTGCAGAGGTTGGAAGGTGCTACCTGCCAGCAGAGAGTTGGACCCTGGCAGAAGTGGGCTGTCTTCCTACACATGGCAGGTCAAGGGTGTGCTTCCCAGAGGCCAGAGGGAGCTGGACTTGGGGCATCCTGCAAGGGCCCTATGCAACCTCCCAGGACTGCCAGAAGGAGTAAGGAGAAAGCGACAGAGAGTCTGTTGGGGGAGGAATGCTGGAAGCCAAGGCTGGAAATGGATGCCACCAAAGCAAAACACTCAAACATGCAGCATGCTGTGCCCCTTTGAGACTGTGGCAAAGTCAGTGAACAGACACCGCAGGCTGGGAGGCTCAGAGGCTCTTCAGACCTTGTGAGTCTGCAAAGCCCTCTGGAAATCTGAGTCTCAGATAACCTGGAGGGCCAACTGTAAGCCTACTGAGCATATAGCTCTGGAGACGGTTAGAATGTTCCTGAATACGGGTGGCTTCTTGTTTTTAGTAGATGTGACAAGAAAAGAGTAAGCCAGCAGATGGAATGAAATGGAGCATTGGAGATAAAAGGCTGCACAAACGTGGAAAGTCAAAGGGAGAATCTAAGGCTTTTTTTTTTCTTTTTCTTTTTTTGAGATGGAGTTTTGCTCTTGTTACCCAGGCTGGAGTGCAATGGCATGATCTCGGCTCACTGCAGTCTCTGTCTCCCGGGTTCAAGCGATTCTCCTGCCTCAGGCTCCCAAGTAGCTGGGATTACAGGTGCCCGCCACCATGTCCGGCTAATTTTTTTTATTTTTAGTAGAGACAGGGTTTCACCATGTTGGCCAGGGTGGTCTTGAACTCCTGGCCTCAGGTGATCTACTCGCCTCGGCCTCCCAAACTGCTGAGATTACAGGCGTGAGCCACTGCACTCAGCCAGAGAAGCTAAGGCTTTGAACGGCAAAGGCTTCCCATTGAGCCAAAACAAGAAACCCAGTCCACCTGCAAAAGACAGGCTGAGGGCATTGCTGGTCTCCGATCTTATTGTTTAACATGACCTCAAGGTACCTGCCCTTAGGCTGAGAGAGCTGGGCATGGGGGCATGCAAGGAGATAAGGCAGCCTGAGGCTCCCATCCAGGGAGGAAATTTGGATGTGGTTCCTGGCACATGGGATTGCCTGAAAGTGAATAGATCAGAAGCCTACTTTTGGGAAAAGCCTACTCTCAAAGAAAAATGAGTCTGGGTCGGGCGCGGTGGCTCATGCCTGTACTCCCAGCACTTTGGGAGGCCAAGGTGGGTGGATGACCCGAGGTCAGGAATTTGAGACTAGCTTGGCCAACATGGTGAAACCCCGTCTTTACTAAAAATACAAAAATTAGCCAGGTGTGGCACTGCATGCCTATAGTCCCAGCTACTCAGGAGGCTGAGGCAGGAGAATTGCTTGAACCCAGGAGGTGGAGGCTGCAGTGAGCCGAGATTGCACCACTGCACTCCAACCTGGGTCACCGGGTGTGATTTCATTAAAAAAACAAACAAACAAACAAACAAAAAAAACAGAGAGAGAGAAAAAAAAATGAGTCTGGCCTGAAATAGCTGATTGGAGTCTTAAAACAGCCTATGGAATCCCAAACTGTTATCAGCAGGAAGTGGGCTGTGAAGGCTGCTCACCCCTGAGGGGGACACACTTCCCACTGCCTGCCTCCCCTGTGGCCAAGGAAAATAACAGACAATGAGGAGCCCCCCGGGAAGCTGAAGCAGGGATTTGTGGAGGAACATGCTCCTCTGCCAGGGTAGAGGTTGACCCAGTGCTGCCCAGCAAGTCTCCAGGGCTGCGGGTGGTCAGCACTGTGCCTCTTTTCTGAATGGAGTTACGGTTGCAGTTATCCTGCCCCTCTCCATCGTGTGTGTCTGTGTGTGTGTGCGTGTGTGTGTGTGTCTGTCTGTGTCTGTGTGTAGGTTTTGAAGAAGCCATTGCTAAAGCTGACAGAGAGGAGACTGCATGTCACCTGGAAATCTCGGACTTGGAGGTGGCTGTGGTGACCACATGGGCATCGGTTGGCTCTCTTGGGGCTGGGGATAAATGCATCTGAGTGTGGAAGGAGGGTCCATGCAGATACTGGTTGGCAGGGGGTAGACTGTAGCCGTGCCTGACAGCTTTCCATGGGGAATGCAGTGCTGGCTTCTTCCAGGGCACTCACTAGACTATATTTCCCAGCCTCCCTTACAGTTAGCTAAGTCCATGCCACTAAGTTCTTCCTACCAGAATGTGAATGAGGAACAAATGCCACTTCCAGCCCTTCTGTGCTTCTAGCCCTTTCTGGCAAATGGAACTTGGATAAAGTGAATGAGACTCAACAATGCAGAAGATAGTAAGGCACTGACAGATAAGGACCAAACTGGAAGCTGGAATGAGTGTAGTTCCTAATTCACTTCACAAGGTATGCCAACCTTGTACCGCCCAGAGAGGAGGACACAAACATTATCGGTTTGAGCCATTAAATATTTGGGTCTATTTGTGATAGCAGCATGGCTTGCCCTAACTATTAGGATATTGAATAAAATACTATTGAAACTCTGGAAACAACCTGAATGTCCAAAAATAGGGGATGGGTTAAATGGATTATGTCGCACCCATACGATCTAATACTATTTCATTAAAAAGAATGTGGTGGATACTCAGTCACACGGAAAGATGCCTAAGATTGTTGCTGCTCAGGAAGAACACCAGGTTCTAATGGGAGAGGGAGGGAAGGAGGGAGGAAGATACCTATGAAGTGGAAGGTGTTTTATCTTACCCTGGGTGGCCCAAAGTTCCCGATTTCCTCAAATTCATCAAATAGACACTCTGCTTTTTGACATTCCGAATCTGGCTGAGGCCACGGAGGTTCGAACTCTGAAAGCCAAAGTTAAGAAGTACATTACTATTTTCAGTGAATTATAACCCATTAATGCATAATTTATATATTGCTACTTCTACATTCAAGAGTGCCTATAACCGGGTGCTCCACTTTTTCTAAGAAAAAGAGAATATGTTACTTTCCTTAAAAAAAAAAAATCTCCTCTCTTCTCTTCTCCTCTCCCCTGGTTCGCGGGTTTCCTACTTAGCCCTTCAGAAATGCAAATATAACCTTTCACCTCCCCCTCACCACACATTCCCTGCAGGGCAAGCTTTTCTAACTGTGTGCTCTTCCAGAGCACAGATCTCTCCTCCGCTTGACAGCAGATTTGCAGACCAAAGCAAACCCACCACAGAACTTTTACCTCCAGTGGGTGGTGGCCTGGAACTTCCACCCTCGGGGGTTGCTTCAGGACTCTCTTTCACTGGGAGGGCATTTTGAAAGCAGGCCCACTTGGCCACTGCTACGGCTTATTTCTAACCAGGAAGGTGCCAAGTCAACTGTCCTGTAGAGTAGGCACAGAACTAGCAGAGGGACCTCCCTACTTGCCTTTGCACACTTCCCCCCTTACCTTGTAAAAGTGTCCACTTTCTGCTTCAAAGGGGAAGCAGCACTTTTAAAGAAAGGCAGGACGCTTTGTACCCTTTACCCAAGCTAGTTTTGGAATAAATTCACTTTTTTTGGTACCAGGCCTTGCTGTTGTTAATTGGACTGTGCATCCGGTGAACAACTAACCCGCATTTTGGTTACATAATCATGCTAAAGTGTTTTTTTGTTTGTTTGTTTGTTTTGTTTTTTGTTTTTTGTTTTTGAGATGAAGTCTCACTCTGTCACCCCAGGCTGGGGTGCAGTGGCGCAATCTTGGCTCACTGCAACCCCGGCCTCCCGGGTTCGAGTGATTCTCGTGCCTCAGCCTCCCGTGTAGCTGGGACTACAGGCGCCCGCCACCACACCCGATTTTTTGTATTTTTAGTGGAGACGGGGTTTCACCATGTTGGCCAGGCTGGTCTTGAACTCCTGGCCTCAAGTGATCTGCCCTCCTCAGCTTCCCAAAGTGCTGGGATTACAGGCGTGAGCCACCGCACACGGCCCTATGTTAAAGTTTTTTAGGAATATTTCTTAGGATTTTTTTTTGACCTTTTAGTGCATTACAGTGAGGTCTCCCTGTGTCTCTCTAAGCCCGTGTTGTCCAATAGGCTAGCCAACAAGCCACATGTAGCTATTTATATTTACATTTAAATTTAATGAGGTCAAATAAAGTCAGCTCCTCAACTGCACCACCAGTTTCAAGAATCCTGTGGCCATATGTGGCTAGTGGTGCAGACACAGCATTTCCATCACATCAGGAAGTTCTGCAGGGCAGGGCTACTGCAGGCTGTTCAGGTTACAGAATGGTTAGCAGGAGGCTGGGAGGCATCCACAATGCTCTTAAAAGGTCACTAAGAGAAGCAACAGGAAATAGCAAGAGGCAGAAGCCTGCTGAAGTCCAGAAGATTGGCTCTGACTGCTGACTGCTGTCTGACAGATCTTATTAGCAAGATCTGCAGGAGAGAATGTGACCTGTTGATTTTTTTTTAGTCCCTAACTGCTGAGCATCCAGGCGACAGGGTCTGAGTTGATTACCACCAGCTCTGCTGACCAGCTGGGGAGATGAAGGAAATAATCAGACAAGAGCCAGTGGGGTACAACTGGTGCAGCTGGAGTGGAGAGATGCAGGGGAGTTGATGGAGGGAGGCGGGGTTGGCCTGGGTCTTGCCAAGGACCTTAGCTGGACCTCATCCTGGGAAGGCACTGAAGGGCTTTAAGAGATTGGAGATAAGATTTACATTCTCCAAAGGTCACTGGTTGCCATGGAGAGAAGAGGTGAGAGACTGTTACTACTCCTGAGCCAGCAGTGCCCTTAGCAAACTCAGAAAAGGGAAGGCAGAAGGCACAGGGCTGGGAAGTGAGTGGAGGAGGAAACGGGCTGGAGGACAGTGGAGTGGGAGGTTAGGGCAGAGCGCAGACCTTAGAAACACATGGCTCTGAAGAAGTGAGAGGGCAGCCATGATAACCACTGTTAGAGCTATCGCACATTCTAGAGTGTTCACCGTCTGCTTGACACTGCTCTCAGCCTTTACATAAATGGACTCAGTCCTCATTACAATCCTGTGAGGGGGACGTACTCTTATTACAATCCTTATTCTCAATAGTTATGTGCTACAAAGTTGCCACAAACACTCAAAGAGCAAATTATTTATAGGAGAAATACAAGGCTAGGTCCTCCATAAGCTGCTGGTCACAACATTGTTACCAGTCGATCAATATATAACCTTATTTCTGTTTAAAGACACCTTATGAAATATATAGTTGATTCATTAACACTGATCTTGGCTGGGCATGGTAGCTCACACCTGTAATCCCCGCACTTTGGGAGGCCAAGGTGGGAGGATTACCTGAGCTGAAGAATTTGAGACCAGCCTGAGCAACATAGAGAGACCTCATTTCAACTTGAAAAATAAAAAACATGAGGCTGGGCGTTGTGGCTCACACCTATAATCCCTGCACTTTGGGAGGCAGAGGTGGGTGGATCACCTGAGGTCAGGAGTTCAAGACTAGCCTGGCCAACATGGTGAAACCCCGTCTCTACTAAAAACACAAAAATTAGTGAGGTGTGATAGCATATGCCTGTAATCTCTGCTACTCAGGAGGCTGAGGCAGGAGAATTGCTTGAATCCAGGAGGTGGAGGTTGCAGTGAGCCAAGATCGCACCATTGTACTCCAGCCTGGGCGATGAGCAAAATTCCACCTCAAAAAAAAAAAAATCAAAAACATTATCTGGGTGTGGTGGGGTGCACCTGTAGTCCCAGCTACTCAGGAGGCCGAACCAGGGAGGTAGAGGCTGCAGTGAGCTATGATTACACCATTGCACTACAACAGCCTGGGCAACGAGGGAGATACTGTCTCAAACAACAACAACAAATTAATTGACCTCAGGACAACAGCACCTTAACTCATGGCTGACAAAGCTTCCCTAACACATGCATTTTCTCTGTAACGAACATCACAGCCTCCTTGTGCTGAACTTTGCACTATACTTGGAGACAATTTTAACAGAGAAATCACCAGAAAAAAGCATAAAAATGTGAAAAACATGGCATTAACCAGACTGTGAAAAGGACACTGTTTACACTATGACAGCTGAAATAAGAAGGCAGGGCAGCACTTTGTCGAACCTGGGCTGGGAACATGAGCCTGGAGGAGCTTGCATTTTTTTGCCGCTCTGCACACATCTTTGAAACGACCGCAAAAGGGCCAGGGGTACTGACTTTGGGGGAACAGATTTTAGCAAGTGGGCAAATTCACAAGTACAGAATCTTAACGAATCAGGATCAACTACTGTGTTTTACAGATGAGGAAACTGACGCACCAAAGGGTAACTTGCTTACACAGACACAGAGACATTAAGTGGCAGAGCTGGGACTGAACCCAAGCTGTCTGGCCCCAGAGTGTGTGCACAGTGGAAGGAACTGTTTTCCCAGCAATCAGAGCAGTGCTCAAAACATCCAAGGAAAAGTGTCTGAGAACGTCAGGCTCACCTTGGGGAAGTTCCCAAATCTCCAGGATCCTGGCCCCTCAAACCTTAGTTGTCTTAGTCACTGATACCTTCACAATAGCTGTTTTTGTGTGTGTGTGTGTGTTTTTAATTTAATAGAGATTTGATGGTTGTTATTGCTGAGAGGTTTGGTCAAATATAGGTTACTCATTCAAAGGCACAAGTTAAAGTCTTTCTTCGGCTGTTTTTAATCATAAAAAAGAACCATTGCTAAATACTCCTTGCTTTATATCCTACCCGCTTTTGTCAATTTAATATTCCTTGGGCAACTGCTAAATCTTTTGGAACCTCAGTTTACTCCTCTGAAGGAAGGGATCATGGTACTCACAACAGACCTCACAACCATGATCATAAAACAAGAGAACAGAAATACCCCAAGTACAGAGCCTGAGGGTGTTCAGGCTCTGAACAAAAGCATGGAGACCTAGGTCAGAGGCAAACGTCGGCCTCTGCCTGAGGGAGGCTCCATTCTGTTCTGCTTAAGGGAGGCAAAGCTTGGAGGTCAAGGTCATACGATGAGTGTTTTCTTTCTTTTTTTTTTTTTTGAGACGGAGTCTCACTTTGTCACCCAGGCTGGAGTGCAGTGGCATGATCTCGGCTCATTGCAACCTCTGCCTCCCGGGTTCAAGCGATTCTCCTGCCTTAGCCTCCTGAGTAGCTGGGATTACAGGCATGTGCTACCATGCCCAGCTAATTTTTATATTTTTAGTAGAGGTGAGTTTTCACCATGTCAGCCAGGCTGGTCTTACTCTTGACCTCATGATCCACCCACCTTGGCCTCCCAAAGTGCTGGGATTATAGGCGTGAGCCACTGCACCTGGCCAGGATGAGTGTTCTTTCTAAAGCCACCCGGTGGCCACCTCTCCCTCTAACTCCAGGTCACCCGTGAGCCCTTGGACCACAAGTCATGGTAGGCCTGCCTAGCTTGAGTCTTCAGATGTGTGTGCTTGCTCACACAGTGCCAGCTCACGGGATGCATTTGAGGAAATACTAGTTTCTGGGCCTAAAGTCTCAGGCCCATGGGTCAGGAACCACTTGACCCAATCATTGCCCATCCCCTGGTAAGGACTGGCCTGGGTGGCCAGCAAGGAGCCCAGCTTTCCTTCCCAGGTGTCCCCTTGTCGCCCCCGGCCCCGTCAAGCCACAGCACTTGAAGAGTGAATCAGGACTCATGCCTTGCAGGGGGAGGATGAACTGGTACAACCACTTTTGGCATCAAATGAGTTGACTATTGGCTGGCCCTTTGCCCAGCAATTCCATTCTGAGAAATTCACCTGAAAGGAACTTCCGTCCATGCACAAGAACAGTCACAGCAGCACCATCATAACAGAACACTGCAACCAACCAAATGTCACCTAAAGGAGCCTGGGGAGAGTGTGATACAGAATGTGATATATTCACCCAACCAGACACTATCCAGCAGTGAAAACAAATAAATGACAACTGCATGCATCCATACAGATGACGCTCAAAAACAGTGTTGAACAAAAGGCGGCAAGCCACAGCAGAACAGATACGGCAGAACACCTTGTACATAAACAATACATGGATTGGGGGAGATACAGAGGAGGTCAAACTCTAAGAAAAGGAGCGCATGATTAACAGAATTCGGGCTGGCAGATTCCTCTAGGGAGGACGGGGCAGTGATGGGGTGAGGACAAGGGCCTCCTGAGGAACAAGTAAATTCTATCTCTTACCCTGGTGTCAGGGATACAAGTATTTGTTATTTGTCTTAGTCTGGGATGCTATAACAAAATACCAGCCACTGGGTGGCTTATAAACAATAGAAATGTGTTTCTCAGAGTCCTGGAGGGTGGGAAATCCAAGATCAATGCACCAACAGCTCTGGTGTCTGGCGAGGGCCAGTTTCCTGGTTCATAGATGATGCCTTGTCACTGTGTAAGGGTGAACAAGCTCCGCTGGGCTATTTTACAAGGGCACTAATCCCACCCTTATCACCTCCCAAGGGCCCCACCTCCTAATATCACTTCAGTGATTAGGTTTTAACATATGAATGGTGAGGTGACACAAACATGCAGACCATAGCATTTATTATTAGTTTTTAAGCAGTATAAATATTTACTTATTTATTTTTTTGAGATGGAGTCTCGCTCTGTCGCCCAGGCTGGAGTACAGTGGCGCTATCTACAAACTCACTGCAAGCTCTGCCTCTCGGGTTCACACCATTCTCCTGCCTCAGCCTCCCAAGTAGCTGGGACTACAGGCGCCCGCCACCACGCCCGGCTAATTTTTTCTTTTGCATTTTTAGTAGAGACGGGGTTTCACCATGTTAGCCAGGATGGTCTCAATCTCCTGACCTCGTGACCACCCGCCTCGGCCTCCCAAAGTGCTGGGATTACAGGCGTGAGCCACCATGCCTGGCAGCAGTATAAATATTTATATATCCTTTTCTATGTGTAAACTTGTGTAAATTGTCTGCAAGACAATCAAAATGATTTGAAAGTGAGTGAGGGTATAACCTGCTTGTTAGGCCTAAAGCCAAAAGGTCATAGGATCACAGGTGATGGTCTTGTCCCTCTAGGAAAATAGATGTCTAAAAGCTGTCCAATGCATGCAGAAGTGGATGCCACCAGAGCTTATTGAATTATTTAAGAGGCAGCATGCTATAGTTTGAATGTCTGTCACCTCCGAAACTCATGTTGAAACTTAATTCTCAATGTGGCAGGATTGAGAGGTGGGGCCTTTAAGAGGTGACTGGGTCATGAAGGTTCTTCCCTCAAGAATGGATTAATCCATTCATAGATGAATGGGTTATCATGGGGGTGAAACTAGTTAGGCTTTATAAGAAAAGAAAAGAGGTAACACAGTCAGCCCCTTACCATATGACGCCCTGTGCCACCTCAATACTCTGCAAAGTCCCCACCAGCAAGAAGGGACTGGACCTTGGACTTCTCAGCCTCCAGAGCAGTAAAAAAAACATTATTTTACCATATAAATTGCCCAGTTTCAGGTATTCTGTTACAAGCAACAGAAAACGGACTAAGACACATCTAGTCATCTCCTCCTCGAAGCTGTCTCCAGTATTTAAGAGGAAATGTTAAAGACGCAGCCCCTGTCACATCCCTCCATCAAAAAACACAGGCTGCCTTGTGGAACCAGAGTCCTTCCCAGCCTCCGGGTAAGTAAGATTGGGGCTGGGGACTTTGGGGCTGTGCTCTTAAAAGCCATTTCTGTGGATTCTTGGTTCTGCTGAGTAGCCAGATCTGAGAACCAATGATCAGGCACTAAATACGCTGTCCCACCTGGTAGTCACCAGCGCCTGTGGCCACTGAGCACTAGAAATGTGGCTAATGGGACTGAGGACCTGGATTTTTGACTTTATTTAATTTTAATTATTTGAGGTGATAATAAAGTAATAACATTATTAAGATACTTTTTTCTTTTTCTTTTTTTTCTTTTTTTTTTGGAGATGGAGTCTTGCTCTGTCGCCCAGACTGGAGTGCAGTGGTGTGATCTCAGCTCACTGCAACCTCTGCCTCCCAGGTTCAAGCAATTATCCTGCCTCAGCCTCCCGAGTAGCTGGGATTACAGGCGCCTGCCACCACACCCAGCTAATTTTTGTATTTTTAGTAGAGACAGGGTTTCACCATGTTGGCCAGGCTGGTCTCAAACTCCTGACCTCAGATGATCCGCCCATCTTGGCCTCCCAAAGTGCTGGGATTACAGGTGTGAGTGACCACACCCGGCCTCGGAGACATTTAAGTGTATTTGGAACAACTTGACTATGTGAACCATCATTTTCAATTGTCAATTTTATAAAACTAAATAGAGATCGAGCATTTACTTGGAAATTGTGAATTGAGATATGCTGGAAGTATGAGTATGAAAGAGTATGTAAGATATCTTATTACTGATTTGTGTGTGTGTGTGTGTGACAGAGTATCCCAAAATCTCGGCTCACTGCAACCTCCGCCTCCTGGGCTCAAGTGATTCTCATGCCTCAGCCTCCCGAGTAGCTGGGACTACAGGCACCCACCACCATGCCGAGCTAATTTTTAGTAGAGATGGGGTTTCACCATGTTGGCCAGGCTGGTCTTGAACTCCTGATCTCAGATGATCCACTCACCTCAGCCTCCCAAACTCCTGGGATTACAGGCGTAAGCCATAGTGCCTGGCCTCATTACTGATTTTTAAAATACTGATTACATGTTGGAACGATAATATTTTGTATGCACTAGGTTGAATAAATATGTTGTTGAAAATGATTTTTTTTCTTTTTAACTAGAAAATGGAGAATTATGTGTGTGGCTCCCATTCTGTTTCTGTTGAACAGCTGCTCTAGAAGTAGATGTAAGGGATAGAGAAAAGGGTAGGGAAGAGGCCTTCAAGTGAACTCAGTTTCTGATGAATTTTGGAGACCAAGGGGACCTTAGGGTCAATCCAGCACAGTCAGGGCTTTAAAATAATTAAAGAGGATGGTGGCCCCAGTTGCCACTGCCATCCACCCAACTCCTCAAATACCCAAGATGTGCAAGGGAACTGTGGAACACACAGGTTAAACAAATGTGATAAATTCAGTACGGAAAAAAGACGCCCAGCTGGTGACAGAGGTTGCTAACCATCTATCCATAAACCCAGTGTCCACCTCCTGGGCGCCAGCGCCAAGTTGGGTGTGTTTGTCAGTCAACAGCCCTTAACAGCTGCCAGGTACCATCCAAACAACTGTACCACCTCTTGTCATTCTCCTAAATTAAAAACTCTGCTGACTGCCGGATGCGGTGGCTCACACCTGTAATTCCAGCACTTTGGAAGGGCAAGGCGGGCGGATCACCTGAGGTTGGGGGTTCAAGACCAGCCTGACCAACATGGAGAAACCCATCTCTACTAAAATATTAGCCTATAATCCCAGCTACTCAGGAGGCTGAGGCAGGAGAATCATTTGAACCCGGGAGGCAGAGGTTGCAGTGAACTGAGATTGAACCCCTGCATTCCAGCCTGGGCAACAAGAGGGAAACTCCATCTCAAAAAAAAAACAAAAAAAAAACAACTTTGCTGACACCCCATGTTGTCCACACAGCCAGGGGTGGAAGCCCAATACGCAGCAGCTCAGGTAGTGCACAGAAACCAAGTAATAAATGTCTGCTTTCCTAGAAGGGGTCTAAGGACCATCATGGCCACACTTGCCTATTTTTCCAGAGATGCTGGGAAATCCATTTTATTTTTTATTTTTATTTATTATAATTATTTTTTGAGATGGATTCTTGCTCTGTCACCCAAGCTGGAGTGCAGTGGGCGATCTTGGCTCAATGCAACCTCCGCCTCCCGGGTTCAAGTGATTCTCCTGCCTCAACCTCCTGAGTAGCTGGGATTACAGGCGTGCGACACCACGCCCGGCTAACATTTCTTCCTTTCTTCTTTTTCTTCTTCTTCTTCTTTTTCTTTTTCTTTTTTTGTATTTTTCAGTAGAGACAGTGTTTCACTATGTTGGCCAGGCTAGTCTTGAACTCCTGACCTCAGGTGATCCACTTGCCTAGGCCTCCCAAAGTGCTGGGATTATGGGCATGAGCCACCGCGCCCTGCCAGGAAATCCATTTTCTAAGTCCCAACTTTTAAGCACTGGCAACCAATCCCAAAGCTTCTTCAAACACAATGCGGGCCAAATAACACATGTAAGTGGGAAGTTTAAGCCTAAAGTACAAACTCCGGGGAGCAACACAAACATGGCTTGGACTTGGCCTGCCTCTTTCATCTCCCCTAATACATGCCCAGCCACTCAGAAGGGATCCCCTTCCGCCTTCCTTGCCTTTGCCCAGACGGTTCCCTCCTCGTGGAACACCCTCCACCACTTTCTTGACATCTTCAAGACCCTCATTAAATACTCCGTCCTCCCCTTGAGGAATCTTCCTCATCCCCTCAGCCATTCTTTGGGTTTCCTCCTTTCAAATCGTGGCATAACTGGGCCACATATTTCTTTGTATGCCCAAGGGAAGAAAGGGGAACTAATTTGAAGTTCTGAAGGCTTTATCTATGTTACTACCATTTAATCCTCACACCAGGTCCGCAAAACGGGCGTCACCTTTATCTTCTCCCTACAGAAAACAAAGCCATGTCTCAGAGAGGTTAGGGGATCCCCCAAGGTCACACAGCTCTGTGGAGTGGGGCCGAATTGGGAATAAAGGTCGGGTCATTTTCCAGAAGCCAGGGTCCCTGCTGCTCTAGCTACTCTGCAGCTCTGAAAGTTTCACCTCGCTCTAGGAAAGCATTTCGTTCAAAAAAATCCAGCCTTAAAAATATTAGGTATGTGCGCGCCCGTGCGCGCAAACACACACACACGTTATATATAGATACACACAGACACACACATGATGTGTATGTATATACTAGCAGATATCACCTATTAATATTATTGAAACAAGTTATCGCTGAGAAGTGACAAGCATGGAGGCAGCCGCAGACCCCTCGGAACCGGTCCCCTCCACCAGCCTGCCCTGCCTTCGCCCATGCCGTGCCCTGCAGTCGCACTGCAGGACAAAACGTCCCCTTTTCCATCGGAAAGCAGAAGCCAGTGCAAATGCAACCGGGAGAACTAGAGAAGGCAGTTGCAAGGCCACGACCGCCAGACCGCCCTGAGACCGATCAGGGTGAGCTAGAACGGCGCGCGTCCCCGGAGCGTCCACGGCGTGCGCGGCGCCTCCCTACG
>NW_012116110.1:513689-514054 GCF_000951035.1 Colobus angolensis palliatus | reverse complement strand
CTGTGTGACCAACGGGCAAGTTAATTAACCTCTCTGTGCCTTGTTTATAAAATGCAGTTTATAAAAGTTCCTGCTTCATAGGATTGTGGTAAGGATAAAATGAGTTAAGCCCTGTAAAGTTTTTTTGGACAGGGCATGGTTCCTGTTAAGTGCACAATAAATATTGTTAATAGATTTTGTTTGTTTGTTTATTTATTTTTGAGACGGAGTCTCGCTCTGTCCCCTAGGCTGGAGTGCAGTGGTGCGATCTCGGCTCACTGCAAGCTCCGCCTCCCCGGTTCATGCCATTCTCCTGCCTCAGCCTCTCAAGTAGTTGGGACTACAGGCGCCCGCCACCACGCCTGGCTAATTTTTTTTTTTTTTTT
>NW_012116110.1:493792-513276 GCF_000951035.1 Colobus angolensis palliatus | reverse complement strand
AATTTAATAATAGTTAGTCGAATGTGGTAGTGCATGCCTGTGATCTCAGCTACTCAGGAGGCTGAGGCAGGAGGATCACTTGAGCCTGGGAGCTCAAGGCTGCAGTGAGCCAAGATTGTGCCTGTGAATAGTCACTGCATCCCAGCCCGGCCATCATAACAAGATACTATCTTAAAGAAAAAAAAAAAAAGAAAATGTCACTCGTGTACACTTTTCGTGGCAGAGAAGATGGGAAGGTACTAAAGTTTTTCCAAAGCCGCTTTGTGAATCGTGAAGAGAGACATGTTTACATACTTAGGATGCTAAATGACAAGTGTCGAGAGGATTGTAACAGGTATGAGTGTTGAATGGGAGATTTATATAGAGCTAGGGATGGGGGAACCAAGGAAGTATTCATGGAAGAAGTGGCATTGGCACAGGGCCTTCAAAAATAGAGTGGAGGAGGTGAGGATCTGATAGCCTGTCAAAGAGGTGGTCCAGGGCGTTCTGGGTGAGAGACATCTTTCTGTGTTTAACTAATTCTAGGCAGCTGCTTAAATACTGTTATGTATATGCCAGGCCTGGAGAAATCATTTTCCCCCTGCAAAGTATCTGGAGATGCTTTTGATTGTCACAATGGGCAGCTGTGGGGTGGGTGTGTTCTACTGGCATCTAGTAGGTAGAGGCCAGGGATGAAACGTCCTGTGATGTGCAAGACAGCCCCCAACCTGTGCAACAAAGAAGTGTCCAGTCCAAAATACTGCCAAGATTGACAAGCCCTCCTTGAAGCCATAAAGGGAGAGTCCATAGGCATCAAAGGGGAGTATTTTTGTTGCCAGCCGTGGTCTCAGACTCTGCCACACCAACAGTAAGGCCCTTCCTTACATCATCAGAACTGCATTATATACGCAGAGAGAGCTGCATCATTAGTTATTATTATTATTATTATTTTTTGAGACAGAGTTTGCTTTGTTGCCCAGGCTGGAGTGCAGTGGTGCCATCTCTGCTCACTGCAATCTCCACCTGCTGGGTTCAAGCGATTCTCCTGTCTCAGCCTCCAGAGTAGCTGGGACTACAGGCCCCCACCACCATGCCTGGCTAATTTTTGTATTTTTAGGAGAGATGGGGTTTCACCATGTTGGCCAGGCTGGTCTCGAACTCCCGACCTCAGGTGATCCGCCCTTTGGCCTCCCAAAGTGCTGGGATTACAGGTATGAGCCACCACGCCCTTGTTGTATCGTTCTTAGCTAGCATGCTTAGCAAGTTCTGACACGGAAAGGCCACTAGCAAATGCTCCAGCTGCCTGCAAAGTTGGTATCGTTGCCCCATCTTTTTGGCCAAAGAAATAGACCTAGAGTAGCAGATCAGAGAAGATGAAGGCGTCGCAAGAACTTGTCCTTCTCCAGTTCCTTGGAGGTAGTCAAGAGGAATCAGGCACACGTAGTAAGAAGCTGGGGCACTGTGGCGTGGGCAGAGATGTCGAGGGACCCTCTAGTACACTGTATCTGTTCCTCTCTTGGTTGCTTTTAGCCCCAGGTAGGCAGATCCTAATAGCTGTCAGGTTATGGGTAGGGGAGAATTTCACCAGAATTGCCATGCTCTGCCATTAGGTATTTTGATAGGATTTATCATAGGGCAATGATTCTCAAATATGGTCCCTGGGCCAGCAGCCTCAGCATCACCTGGAAACTTGTTATAAGTACAAATTCTCAGGCCCTATTCTCGACCTACTGAATCGGGCTCTCTGGGGTTTTGAGGCCCAGCAATCCATGGTTTAACAAGACCACCAGGTGATTCTAATGTGCTTTAAAGTTTCAGAAGCACTGCAGTAGCACAGGCCTTGGGCAAAATTGTGAGTTAAGCCAGTGTCACGAGGGTGATCATTTTAAATCTAAAAATCTAAATCTCAAATGTGAATCTAACCATAGCCCTCCGCTTTCACCACCATCAAGATAAATTCCAGCTTTTTTAATATGACAGGAAGCTTTCCTGCCCATCTTAGCTCTGCCAGCGCCCTTACCACTCTCTTCTGTACACCCTACTCTGCATATTGGGAGGCATCTAGACATCTTTGCTTCTCCAAACTATTTGTAGTTCCTAGAACAAGTGATGCTTTTTCCCTCTCTGGCTATCCCTCATGTTGTTCCTTAGTCTTCCATCCCTTTGCCTGGTATGGAAGATTGGATCTTCCAAAGAGGGCCACACCAATATTTGTCATATGTCATATGCTATTTGGGACTTTGACATTCCTGTCACCCAGGCATGTTATCTATTCTCCTCCCTTTGAATTCGGGTCGGGGCTATAATTATTCCAACCAATAGGGTACTGCAGAAGTGATGCTCGGTGACTTCCAAGTCTAGGTCTTAAAAAGGACGCAGCTTCCTCCTAACTCCCTCTTTGTGTGTGTGTGTGTGTGTGTGTGTGTGTGTGTATGTTTGTGTAGGTGTTTGTTTGAAACAGAGTCTCATTCTGTTGCCCAGGCTGAAGTGCAGTGGTGTGGTCATAGCTCACAGCAGCCTTGACCTCCTGGGATCAAGTGATCCTCCTGCCTCAGCCTCCTAAGTAACAGGGACTATAGGTATGCATCACCACACCTGGCTAATTTTTAAAATTTTAAAAATTGTTGGTAGAGACAGAGTTGTGCTATGTTGCCCAGACTGGTCTTGAGCTTCTGAACTCAAGCAGCCTCCCACCTCAGCTTCCCAAAGTGCTGAGATTACAGGTGTGAGCCACTGTGTCCGGCACTCCCTCTTTTTGGGATGCTGACACTGGGGACCAGCCATCATGTTTTGAGGAAATCCAAACTAGCCAAAGTAGAGAGACAATGGAGAGAGAGCTGAGGCCCCCTCAGCCAACAGCCAGGGTCAACCAGTAGACATGTCAATGAGTCATTCTTCAGATAATTCCAGCCTCCAGCCTCCCAGTCTTCCAGCTGAATCCTTAGACATCATGGAGCAGAAGTAAGGTATGCCTTCTGTGTTCCATGTGAATTTCAGGCCCACAGAATCTCTGAGCAGAAAAGATGTTTTCATAGCTTTAATCCAGTATGGTTTAGGTAATTTATTACACAGCCATAGTAACTGGAACATGGGGCTACTTTCTCCATATCCTGTAGGACTCAACTGAGATGTCAGAGGTGACCTCCTCCAGAATCCTTTTATGAAACCAAACTTCCATATTCCCACAGGTGTGCCTTAGGTACCTCTCTGTGTTTCCACAGCCTGCAATGTAATTGTTAGTTTTCCTGTTTATCTAATATCTCTGACATAGACACTCTACTGGTGAGTGAGTGATATTCTTTGTTGGCCTCCTGTTTCTTCAGGAGCAATCACTGTTGCTAAGGGAATGGGGTAACACAATTGGCCAGCTCAGGGGGCAGGGCATATTACCTGATGAAGGGCAGTGAGAAAGAAACCTTGTAGGGCACCAAAAAACAAAACAAGACAAAACCCAAAACCCAATCCTCTACAGATGACCAAACTGTAAGTCTCCAAATTCTCACTCATTCTTGCTTAGCCCTGGGCTTCGGCTCAGTGCTGTGATTCAGTGCCTAAAGACTTAACTTCCTGCCAGGAGGTGACTTCAGCTCTGGGGAAAAGAAAGCCCACTGCATTTGCTTGGATTGATTGGTAAGAGAGACTGACAAAAGGATGTTCTTTGACATTTGCCAAGGGCACTTTTTTTCTATAATGAGGGAAGAGAAACAGCTGTACATCCCAGGAGACTGATTATGGCACTGGAGTCAAATCCACACTCTGGAATGCAATTTGATGCATCGCCTTAATATTAATATAAATTAAATTCATAAGATACTCAGCAAAGTAATCAATAATTCCAAAGTCAATAAATATTAAACACATAAATGATTTAGATAATGAGCTAATTATTGAACATTTCAGTGGCCAGAAAAAAGGAGGTTTGGATTTCTTTTCTGAGAGTGGCTCCCTGCAGGGTCCCTTGGGCAGTGTGTGATAGCTTTTGATCTGTGATCTGACAGATTAAGGGAGCTTCAGGCAGAGGCCCCTCTCTCTCGTGCAAAAATACTCTTCTTGGTTACTGTTTGAGGGAACAAGAGGAAAGAAGCGTGTGATGTATCTGAAATATAGCCTTTAGAGGGTCATTCTTTGTGTTAACTAAGGAATTTGCATTAATATACCTAATGAAACCACCTTTGTAAAGGTGATGACAGTGAGAGGAATTTAGTTCGGCTGACTCCATCTTGCTTCTGACTCACAGGCTGGCTGTCCTCACTTATTTCTGGGCATATAACAAAGGCCACGCCAAGTTAACTGTGGGAGGAATTTAGTGTATAGTTTAACTTTGAAACAAGAATGGTAATAGTGCCTCCCTAAAACTGAGCCCCTCCTTTTTCGGGGACTGAAACTGCCTTTGTAAAACTAATGAGAGGCCACAAGATGAGGAGTATGGGAGGGATCTGAATTCTGCTAAGATGTAGGCATAGCTTGCCTTCGTATAGTCATGTGCTGGAGGTCATAAGATTCATGACTTTCCCATTTGCTCTTGTAAATAACATCACTATTGTAGGCCCTAAGATGGGTCTTCTGAGATGATTTGCAGAACTGTGCATTTTGGATACCAACTGACTTCACTTGGACTCGCGACTCATGACTCAACCAGTCCTGTGGCCAGCACCCTGTGGTGGACTCAGCCCATGAGGATTGTTTGCCATGCTTTATCCCCAATCAACCAGCAGCACCCATTCCCTAACTCCCTGCCTGCCAGCTTATCCATAAAAACCGTAGCCTCTGAGTTCTCAGAGAAACTGATTTGAGTACTAACCTTTTGTCTTTCATGTGGCCAGCCTTGCCTTGATTAAACTGTTTCTTTACTGCAATACTGCTGTCTCAGTGAATTGGCTCTATCTGTGCAGCATGCAAGAAGTATAGTACAGTAGAAACAAGTAGACTTTTTGGGCTCAGACAGATGTATTTGCAAAGCATAATTTTCAAAAAGTTAAAAACGTAATTCTCATGCAAATGTGTAGTGAGCATTCATCAAAGATTAATTAATTAGAGTGGTTTGATGGACTGAAGTATGTTCTCCCAAAGTCCATAGGTTGAAATTTTAACTGCCAGGACACTCAGAAGAATATGACTGTATTTGGAGATAAGGCCTTTAAAGAAGTAATTAAGGTTGGCCAGGCATGGTGGGTCATGCCTGTAATCCCAGCACTTTGGGAGGCCGAGATGGGCAGATCACTTGAGGTCAGGAGTTCTAGACCAGCCTGGCCAACACCGTGAAACCCCGTCTCAACTAAAAATACAAAAAATAATTAGCTGGGCATGGTGGCGAGTGTCTGTAATCCCAGCTACTCAGGAGGCTGAGGCAAGAGAATCACTTAAACCCAGGAGGCGGAGGTTGCAGTGAGCCAAAATTGCACCACTGCACTCCAGCCTGGTGACAGAGCGAGACTCCGTCTCAAAAAAAAAAAAAAGTAATTAAGGTTAAATGAGGTCTTAAGTGTAGGTCCTAATGTGAAAGGAGTGGTGTCTTTATAAAATGAGACAGAAACACCAGGAGCACATGTGCACAGAGGAAAGACCACAGGAAGAGACAGCAAGAGGGCAGCCCCCTACAAGCCACAGGGAGAGGCCTCAGAGGAAACCAACCCTGCCAGCACCTTTATCTTTAACTTCCATTATCCAGAACGCTGAGAAAGTAGATTTCTGTTGTTTAAGCCAGCCAGTCTGTGGTATTCTGTTATGGTAGTCCTAGCAAAATACAAGAGGGAGCCAGCAGGAAGGCAAACTGGTTTAAAGGAAGCTGGAAGAAACTGCTCTATATAGTCAGTGATAAAAAGAGCATTCTGGAGTAAGATTGCTAAGTGAGATACACAACTGGGTAGTGTCCTTCAGGTCTATAGAACTATAGTCTTTGGGGTTATTTTCTTAGACAAGAGTCATTTGCATCTTACCAGTTTTCTGCAAGTTGACATTCTTTTCTTTTTTGTTTATTTATTTTGAGACGGGGTTTTGTCACCTAGGATGGAGTACAGTGGTACAATCTCGGCTCACTGCAACCTCTGCCTCCCAGGTTCAAGCAATTCTCCTGCCTTAGCCTTCTGAGTAGCTGGAATTACAGGCATGTGCCACCATGCCTAGCTAATTTTTGTATTTTTAGTAGAGACATGATGGCCAGGCTGGTCTTGAACTCCTGGCCTCAGGTGATACACCCGCCTTGGCCTCCCAAAGTTCTGGGATTAAAAGCATCAGCCACAGTGCTTGCTGATTATTTAATTTTAATTTTAATTTTTGTTTATTGTCTTCTAAAAATTGACATTCTTGAGACCTAATTAATACCAAATAATAGGTCAAGCATAGTCACATCATACTGGAACAGAGTTTCTCAATGGTGACTATTTATTGATGTTTTCTACTGGTCATGCGCTGCATAATGCTGTTTCAGTCAGTGATGGACCACATATGTGATCATGGTCCCTTAAGATTATATTTTTTTGCTGTACTTTCTCTGTGCTTAGATATATTAGATACATAAATACTTACCACTGTAGTACAATTGACTGCACTACTCAGTATGGTACAGCGGTACAGATTTGTAGCCTAGGAGCAATAGGCTAGACTGTATAGCCTAGGCGTATAATGGGCTAGACCATCTAGGTTTGTTTAAGTACACTCTACGATGTTCGCAGGATCACAAAATCACCTAATGATGCATTTCCCAGAATGCATCTCTGTTGTTAAGCAGCACATGGCTAACTCTCTGTTGCGGTGGTTGTCCCATACATTGTAAGGTGTTCAGCAGCATTCTTGGTCTCCACCCACTAGATGGCAGTAGTATCTGCTCTCCCATTCAATTGTAACAATCAAAAATGTCTCCAGACATTGTAAAAAAGTCCGCTAAGGAGTAAAATTGCCCGTGGTTGAGAACCACTATTCTGGTCTAACTTTGAATTAAATATCTGAAGCAATCTTTTTGCCTTACTTCCAAGTTTTAGATAATTTTCATGACTGTTCAGATCCCTGCTCTGCCCCTCAACTACCTGTGTGTCCTTGGTCTATTTTTAACCTATCTGAGTTTCAATTTCTTCATCTGTAAATTAAAGCAAATACTTCTTTACCTCGGAGATTTCCACGAGGATTAAGTGAATTACTATGTGCAAAACACAGACATCAGTGAATACTAGCCCCACACTTGGCCTCATGGTTGGTCATGGTGTCTTTTAAGAGGCATGTTTATACACCTGTGGTCAC
Organism: Colobus angolensis palliatus; assembly: GCF_000951035.1. Lineage (NCBI taxonomy): Eukaryota > Metazoa > Chordata > Mammalia > Primates > Cercopithecidae > Colobus > Colobus angolensis. The sequence continues at coordinate 506,064 of NW_012116110.1, read as the reverse complement.
AGAGGGCAGAGGGCACCCCTGCGGCCACTTTGGTTGGCCAGGCACACACATCCAGGTCTGGGCTTTCAGGGGACTGCAGGCTGGTGCAGATTACCGAGAAGCCAGGACCCTGCAGCTGAGCTGGGCGCCTCCCTTCACACTCTAGGCAGGACAGAGGAGTGGGTGACCTTGACAAGAGTTAGGGGACAAGAGGGGAGCCAATATCCCTTCCTTCACCCTTGGCCATCACTGCAGGCCAGCTCTCTTCTCTGCCCTAACCTGATGCAATTGTCAGTCCCATCACTACTTTCTTCCAGTGCTCAGGGACCTGATGTGCCCCTTGCTGGAGGAACCCTTCTTGCCTTCTCTCTTGCGTTTGGCAATATGGTGCCAGAATAGTGGGTCAGGAATTCCACATGAAAGTATAACTGGCATCTTTGTTGCTATCCTTCTACCTTCTACATCTGCTATTGAGAGGTGATCTTGTTGATGAATTGAGCTAATTTATGTGTGTGTTGTTAAAATAGGTTGTGGCTTGATAGGCGTTGAAGGAAAAGGAACTTTGATCGCCCTCACCTCACGGGGAGACAACTGCCTTTACTTGGAAAATCACTTTAAGATCAGCCTAGATCCCTCTGTGGGACTGCATTGTCCAGTAGAGAACGTCCATGTCTGGGGGCCTGGGACTCTGGAAAGGGTTATTTTGGGGTTTCAGAGAGGTTCAGCCTAAGGGGGGCACAGCTGTCTCCCATCTGTGGGGGTTAATTGCTTGCTCTCCATTCCCTGCTTTTTTGTTTTGTTTTGTTTTCTGAGATGGAGTTTTGCTCTTTTGCCTAGGCTGGAGTGAAGTGGTACGATCTTGGCTCACTGCCACCTCTGCCCCCCGGGTTCAAGCAATTCTCCTGCTTCAGCCTCCCAAGTAGCTGGGATTACAGGTGTGTGCCACCACGCCTGGCTAATTTTTGTATTTTTAGTAGAGACAGGCTTTTGCCATGTTCGCCAGCCTGGTCTCGAACTCTGGACCTCAGAAGATCCACCCGCCTTGGCCTCCCAAAGTGCTAGGATTACAGGCGTGAGCCACCACGCCCAGCCCATTCCCTGCTTATTATAGAACACTAACAGGCAAACTGGGCTTGAGGTTCTGAGCCTGACACTGTTGCATAGTGGATATGTCACTGCTTGCAGGGAAAGGAGAATCAGGCCAAGGCATTCACATGGTGTCTTCTCTCCAGGCTTCTTGGCTCCCATCTTTCATCCCAGCCTGCCTGGCTTCGCTGAATGAAAGCTCTTTGAACATCGCTCATCTGTGATGATCGTGACTTGCCAGTCATGCTAAATGCTGCACCAGGCAGTAGGGCTCCCGGTGGGATGAGGTGGGAGTTATGGGGCATCAGGGGGAGGCTGTATGCAAAAGAAAGGGCAACGTGTCCTAGACCCACCACACCACTGGTCGACCCTGGGCAAGAAGACCTGAACCTCCCTGGATTTCAGTTTCCTCATGGATGAAATGGGGACACAAACGCTGTCCTGTTTTCCTCCTAGATTGTGAGAGTCAAGTACAAACATTTTTAGAAAGTGGGAACAGGACTTATGCTGTGATATTCTCAGAGAACTCAGGCTATTTTTTTTTTTTTTTTTTGAGATGATGTTTCACTCTTCTTGCCCAGGCTGGAGTGCAATGGTGTGATCTCAGCTCACGGCAACCTCCATTTCCTAGGTTCAAGCAAGTCTCCTGCGTCAGCCTCCCGAGTAGCTGGGATTACGGGTGCCCACCACCACACCCAGCTAATTTTTTGTATTTTTAGTAGAGACAGGGTTTCACCATATTAGCCAGGCTGGTCTCAGACTCCTGACCTCAGGTGATCCGCCCACCTTAGCCTTCCAAAGTGTTAGGATTACAGGCGTGAGCCACCGCACCTGGCCCAGGCTAATTTCTTACGGTGGCACATCACTCACCATTTAACAAATATTAATGAAGCCCTACTGTGTGTCAGGCACTGTTCTAGGTGCTGATTATACAGCAGTGAATAAGACAGGCAAACATCCCTTGCTTCTTATGTTCTATTGCAGGGACACAGATGATAACAAAATAACTAAGGTAAATAATGTCTTAGAAGCCAGGTGCCTCCCACCTGTAATCTCAGCACTTTGGGAAGCTGAGGCAGAAGGATCGCTTGAGCCTAGGAGTTCAAGACCAGCCTGGGCAACATATATCTCTATAAAAAATAGAAAATTAATCAGGCTTGGTGGCATGTGCCTGTAATCCCAGCCACTCAGGAGGCTGAGGTGGGAGGATCACTTGAGCCTGGGAGGTCAAGGCTACAGTGAACTGTGATGGTGCCACTGCAACTCCAGCCTGGGCAACAGAGTGAGGCCTTGTCTCAAAAAACAGTGTGTTAGTTGGTCATCAGTGCTGTGGAGAAAAAACAAGGAAGGGGGAGAAGAGGTGTAGTAGCTAGCTTCCAAAAGGACCCTCACCTCTTGGGATCCTATCCCTTGTGTAGCCCCTCCCACAGTGTACCAGGGTTGGTCTGTGTGACCAATAGTAGATGACCCAGGTGATAGTCTCTCCTAAGACCAGGTTATAGAGGACTGCGGCTCCCTCTCTCTCTGATCACTCGCTATTTGGGAGCTGGTTGCCATGCTGTCAGAATCTATGGAGAGGCCCCTGGTGAGGACCTCCGGTACACAGCCCAAAGCCAGCAAGGACATGAGGCTTGCCAGCAACCACATGAGTGAGCTGGAAGTGGGTCCTCTTGCCTCAGATGACTGCAGCCCTGACTGCCAGCTGACTACAACCTCATGAGGAACCCTGAGCCAGAACCTTGGAGAAAGCCTTTTTCTCATGCCCTACAGTTGAGAATGTAGATTGAATGTGCTCTGTGCTGTGACTGCTGTTATTAGGCACTGTGGGAAGTGCTTTAGGTACACTCTCATGTAATCCTAATAGCCATGCTGAGGGTACCATTATTATCTCCATTTTATACACCAAGGCTCAGAGGCTAATTCACCTTTCCAAATCCTCCAGCTAATAAGTGTCCAAGCTGGGACTCAAACTTGGGCCTTTTAGCTCTGCTGCTATTCTACCTCTCCCTTGCTCTTTCCAGACCAGGCTTGGGACATAACACTAACACCCTTTTCCTTTCATTTCATCTCTTGTCCTTCAGTCATTCCTAAACATTCCTTGAGTTCCTTGGCTCCGGCCACAGTCCCCTCTCCCTTTCCCCTCTGGAGCATCAAATAGTGGTTACAGTATCCACAGGGATGGCTTATGCCATTTCACAGTTCCTGGAATCCACTTTTCCCTTCTCATGAAGCTTCAGCAAGCCATTCTCATCGTGGGTTGCTTGTTTTCCTATTTGCTGAAACATCCATTCTCTGCTCCTCATTTGTTTCTTTCAAGGAAACCTGATCCGTGCAAATTACATTTCCTAAACTCCGTTGCCAATGTGTTTCAAGAGAGGTTTAGCCAACGAGAGAGGCGCCTGTGGAAGATTGGCGGGTGGGTGGCACAGAGGAGGCAGGTATTTCTGCCCTCCTTTTCTCCCCTCCCTCATTCCCTTCAGGCACCATCTCCAGCAGTGATTGGGCTTCCCCGGTGGCTCCATCTCTTGCTGGACAGACTACTGTGGTTTCAGCCTCTGCTCCGGGACTCTGGTAACACCCTTTTCCTTCTGTTCCTCTCTGCATAGTTATGGTAAGTGCAACTTTCTGCATTTCTTAATTTTGAGTTTGTCTTATTCTCCTTGGTAGCTCTTTCAGTCTTGCTATCACCTTTGCAACAAATTCCCTGCATTGGATTTTCTCTGTGAATTGCCGGAACTAGGTTTTGTTTGTGAGGCTGGACCCCAGCTGATACACGTGTCTGTACTTTGGACTTTATTGCCATTTTAAATTGTTCTTTCTCAGATATCTTCAACTACAGGATTCTGCTTTCTGATTACAATCTCCAGTTATTTAATCTCAGGTCCTTTCTTCCATTTATCATGTTTGCTCTGTTCACCCACCCATTCTTCCACCCACTTACTCATCAACCTATCAAGGAAAAAGTCAAACTCTGTAAAATATTTAAAGAGTTTTATTCTGAGCCAAATATGAATGAACGTGGCTCCAAGGCACAGTGTCAAAAGGTCCTGAGAATATGTGCCCAAGGTGGTTGGGTTATAGCTTGGTTTTTTTTTGTTTGTTTTTGAGATGGAGTCTTGCTCTGTCGCCCAGGCTGGAGTGCAGTGGCGCCATCTTAGCTCACTGCAAGCTCCGCCTCCCGGGTTCACACTGTTCTCCTGCCTCAGCCTCTTGAGTAGCTGGGAGTACAGGTGCCCGCCACCACGCCTGGCTGATTTTATTTTTGTTTTATTTTTATTGTATTTTTAGTAGAAACGGGGTTTCATCGTGTTAGCCAGGATGGTCTCAATCTCCTGACCTTGTGATCTGCCCGCCTTGGCCTCCCAAAGTGCTGTGATTACAGGTGTGAGCCACCGCACTCAGTCACAGCTTGGTTTTATATGTTTTAGGGAGACATTAAGACATTAATCAATACATGTATACATGTGAGGTATACATTGGTTTGGTCCAGAAAGGTGTGACAACTTGAAGGGGAGAGGGTGCTTGCAGGTCATAGGTGGATTCAACAATTTCCTGATTGGCAATTGGTTGAGAGTTATTATCTGAAGACCTGGAAGCAATAGAAAGGAGTGTCTGGGTTAAGATAAGGGGTTGTGGAGACCAAGGTTCTTATTACATAGATCAAGTCTCATAGGTAGCTTAGAGATTGTAGATGCAAATATTTCCTATACAAACCTTTAAACGGTGTTAGACTCTCAGTTAATCTCTTCAGGGATTTAGAGGGCTTGGAAAAGGAAAGATCCACTTATGTTAAAAGAGAGTTTTGGGCCGGGTGCGGTGGCTCACGCCTGTAATCCCAGCACTTTGGGAGGCTGAGGCAGGCAGATCATGAGGTCAGGAGATCCAGATCATCCTGGCTAACAGGGTGAAACCCTACCTCTATTAAAAATACCAAAAAAAAAAAAAAAAGCTGGGCGTGGTGGCATTCACCTGTAGTCCCAGCTGCTCTGTAGGCTGAGGCAGGAGAATCGCTTGAACCTGAGAGGCAGAGGTTGCAGTGAGCCAAGATTGCACCACTGCACTCCAGCCTGGGCAACAAAGTGAGACTCCGTCTCAAAAAAAAAAAAAAGATTTTTTACAGATGTAAATTCTCCCCCACAAAAGAAAGCTTTGCAGGGCTATTTCAAAATATAGCAAGGAAACATATTCTGGAGTAAAATATTTTTAATTTCCTTCTTTATTTATCATGTGATGTTATACTAGCCTCAGGCTGGAATTTGGTGTCTTATTGTTACAAATAATCTGTTTTATCAGTCTTAATACTTGTTTTAATGTGAATGCTGGTCAGTTGTGCCTGAACTTGAAACCGCCATTGCAAAATTATAACTGAGAAAATTATTACAATGAAAGAGATTTGACCCAACCAACTCCACCTTGCTTCTAACCTCCAAGCTGTCCTTGTTCATTCCTTGGCATAGGCTGAACTAACTTTGGGGGAAACTTAGTTTTATAGTTTAACTTTGAAACAAGGACGATAACAGCCCTTTCCCAAAACAAACCCCCTTCCTGCCTGGGGACTAGACTGCCTTTACAGAACCAACAAATTAGCCACAAGATTAGAAATCATGGTTTAGGAGTCATGCAGCTGAAGGTGGCCAGATTCTGAACCTCCCCAAATTGCTCCTGGGGATAACATCACTATTGTAAAATCTAAGATCAGTGCTTGAGATACTTTGCAGACCCTGCACTCAGTGGATCAGCTGGCACCACCAAGATCAATCAACTGGCTCCTCTGATCTTGTGGCCCCTCCACGCAGGAACTGACTCAGCACAAGAGGACAGCTTTGATTCCCTATGATTTCATCTCCGACCTGACGGATCAGCACTCCCGACTCACGGGCCTGTACCCACCAAATTATCTTTAAATACTCTGATCCCTGATTCTTAGGGAGACTGATTTGAGTAAAAATAAAACTCTAGTCTCCCATACAGCTGGCTCTGTGTAAATTACTCTTTCTCTATTGCGATTCCCCTGTCTTGATAAATCAGCTCTGTCTAGGCATTGGGCAAGGTGAACCCACTGGGCAGTTTCAAACTCCAAAAGGGAGAGGGTATAATGAGGCATGTCTGACCCCTACCCCTTCCTGGAGTGGCCTGAACTAGTTTTTCAGGTTTCTTTGGACTCCCCTTGGCCAAGAGCGGGGTCCATTTAGTCAGTTGGGGGGCTTTGAATTTTAGTTTTGGTTTACAAACCCATCCATCATTTTTGTTTTGTTTTGTTTTGTTTTATGAGACGGAATCTCGCTCTGTTTCCAGGCTGGAGTGCAGTGGTGCAATCTCGGCTCACTGCAATCTCCACCTCCCGGATTCAAGTAATTCTCCTGCCTTAGCCTCCCAAGTAGCTGGGACTGTAGGCATGTGCCACCACGCCTGGCTAATTTTTGTATTTTTAGTAGAGATGGGTTTTCACCATGTTGGCCAGGATGGTCTCGAACTCCTGACCTCGTGATCTGCCCATCTCGGCCTCCCAAAGTGCTGGGATTACAGGCGTGAGCCACCACACCCGGCATCCATCCATCATTGTTTATTGAGCATCTGCAGTTCCAGGCACTGTGGTTGCTGATGACACGGTGGTAACGAAGATTGATAATCAACATGTTCCCATGGAGCTCACAGTCTTGCTCAGGAGACAGATAACATAAAAGTTTTTACAAAGTCACATAAGTGCTATGATGGGGTAATTACAGGATACTACAGGAGCATATGAAAGTGGCCCAGTCTTGACTTGGTGGGGGAGGTGACAGCGTGAGTTTTTGAGATCAGAGAGATGAGGAGCTGGCCAGGTGAAAGATGGCAAGGAGGAAAGAGTATAGCAGAGGGTACAGTATGTACAGACCCAGAGGCCAGATGTCCTCATCTAGTACAATATTGGAGAGGCTGAAAAACGGAGATCCTCAAACAGACTCAAGCTTGGCTGTATTGGGCCCTAGCTCCTGGGGTTCTGCAGTTCTGGAAGGTTTGCAGTTTACCCCTAGGGCTGCAATCTTCTTGTTCTTTTTAACTCCAGGTTAGGCATTTCTGTCCCTCACAGTTCACGTTCAGCTCCAGCCCTCTTTGTCCCTTATAATGCATACAGACTCTTCAGACTTCCTGCATTTCCTGAATTATGGAACTGGTCACTGGATGCCCCCTTTTCCTTGCTGTATTTGTATAGCTTTCTTTTGTCTTCAAGAGCTATCTAATTATTAAGATAATTGAGTTGGGACCTCTCACTTCTCAGCTCTTTGCTCTATAGGCTATAAAGCATTTTGGGGCTCCTTCTGGGAAAACATTAATCGATTTAAATCAAGGGCATGCACCCAAATGCTGCAGGGCCCAGGCAGATGCCAGAAATGAGTGGCAGGCCCTATGGAACACTTAGCCTTCCTGAGCTGCCTTTTTCTTTCTTGATCTGCTGGAGACATGGCATAAGCACTATTTTACTTTTAACGCTAATGTAAAAAAAAAAAAAAACCCACAGAGCAAACAGGATAATAAGCAGCAACTGTCATTAGCTCTGTGCAGTGATGACAGTGGGGAGGGCCAGGAAGGGCTGTGAAGTGCAGAGAAAATGCTTACATAAGGTACAGTCGCAACTCAGCATAGCTGAATGGTGTCCTGTGGAAATGTAGGCCTACTGTGCACAAATATTACAACAGGAGACTGAAATCTGGATGATCTGGGGTATATGAAACTGACTGCTCTTTACATTGGGAAAATAGTTATTAAAATTTAAAATATTCTGTTTAGGCCACTACATTGGGTTAAACAAAATGTGTTCATGGGCTCATCCGGTGGTTCTAAAACTCGGCTGTGCATTAGAATCACCTGGGGAGCTTTTAAAAGACCCAACGTTCAAGTCACATGCCTGGGCAGTTAAGTCAATCTCTAGAGGCAGATTCAGTCATCAGTATTTTTTTGTTTTAGACTGTCTCGCTCTGTCACCCAGGCTGGGGTGCAGTGGCACAATCTTGGCTCACTGCAATTTCCAGCTCCCAGGTTCAAGCGATTCTCCTGCCTCAGCCCCCTAAGCAGCTGGGATTACAGGCGTGTGCCACCACACCCAGCTAACTTTTGTATTTTTAGTAGAGACGGGGGTTTCGCCATTTTGGCCAGGCTAGTCTTGAACTCCTGACCTCAAGTGAGCTGCCTGCCTCGGCCTCCCAAAGTGTTGGGAATACAGGCGTGAGCTACCATGCCCAACCCAGTATGCTCTTTTTTAAATGTCTCAGGTGATTTCAATGTGCAGTTAAAATTAAGAAGCACTGCTTTTGATGTGCGTCGGTTTGTGAGCTCTGTTTTATAGGGCATATTTTGGCAGAAGGATGTTGTGAATGTTCTGTTCCACCTGGGGCCTTCTGTTAATTGGCAGGTGTGCTGTATCACAGATGGTAAGTGCTGTAGACGAGATTTCAGAGGAAATCATCAAGCGCTCTCCTGTTCTGTTTCTCTTGAGGGCCTCAACTCTTCATTACGAAATGTGGGCTGTTACAGTGATAGCAGAAGAGGTCACCAAGAAACTCATATGCCATTATACTTTATATGAGTGCCGAAGCTCCTGTCATAGTCCATATTATCTGTATCTAACATCTTGTCCTCGGTACAGGTTCCCATTCAGCCACTTGGCTCTACTGTCTGTATGTTGCATGATAATTACCAGGCATTATACGTATGCAGTCACATTGCAACCCATGTGACAATGCCCACTTCTTGTGTAGGTATGCAAAAGAAATTCTCTTCAAGGTCTCAGAAGGACTGAGTATGGCAGACCTCACAAGACACAGCTGCGGTGGGCAAACAGCAGTGCCTGACATTCCTACCCCCATCCTCAGATTAGTGGTGTTTCCCATAATCCCTCTCATTGACTCTGTTCTTTCTCTTGACTCACGTTCCTTGGCTAACACTCTTATACCTCTTAAATCTGTGCTGCCAATTCTTCTCTCTCTACTAAGTTCAATTCCAAATTTCCAATGGCTAATTAGACATCTCTACCTGAACGTCTTAAGGACCATGAACTCAATGTGTTCAATCCTGAATTCATTACTGTCTTCAATAAATTTGTTTCTTTCTTTCTCTGCCCTCTTCCCCAACCTTGTCCCGTTTGCTTTGCTTAAAAAAAAAAGAAATTACTGGAAAGACACATAAAAGAAGAACTGAAAAAACAGAGCTCAGGACAGAAGGCAAGGAACTTACCAGCCAACAGCCGCAGAAACATGGACAGCCTTCTAAGATGCTGTCTTTGGATGGCTCCTTTACAAATGCCTCAAGTCCCCATGTGTCTCTGCTCAAGATTCAATTCCTGAGCGAGATAAACTGATTGATGTATCTTGGGTCCTGTGGCTAGTCCTGACTTTGACTCAGGTGAGTAGGTTAGATTGGGAACCCAACAGAATCAGATGAAATGGGGTAGAAGTAATCCCTCAAAGATAAAACAGAGTGCTATTGCCAAGAAAAGAATGAGAACTTCAAAATAAGAGAAAATAATTTTATCAAAATTGTCCCCCTTTTGTGGATTGAAACAATATATAAAAGTGACACATAAAACATAAGTAAATGCATTTGTGAGAAACCAATGTTTTACTTCATTTTTATTTTAATAAGTAAAGTAATTCATGCTCAAAATTAATTTCAGCAGTTCAGAAGCTTATAAAGTGAGAAGTAAAAATTTTCCTTCCTTTAATGTATGCTTCTGTAAGTTCCTAGTGCTATTCCCTAGGGGTAATCACTTTTAGCAGTTCTTATATGTCAGAAGAAATATTTTTAGGTAAGCAATTGGGCCTATTTCTAGGACTACTTTCTTTTCAGTCCCAACAACATTACAATTCTCATTATCATGTGTGTCAACCCACTTCTATAAATATTATGGTGGCCTGGCACGGTGGCTCACACCTGTAATCCCAGCACTTTGGGAGGCCGAGGCAGGCAGATCACCTGAGGTCGCGAGTTCGAGACCAGCCTGGCCAACATGTAGAAACCCCGTCTCTACTAAAATTACAAAATTAGCTGGGCATGGTGGCACATGCCTGTAATCCCAGCTACTCAGGAGGCTGAGGCAGTAGAATTGCTTGAACCCGGGAGGTGGAGGTTCCAGTGAGCTGAGATCACATCATTGCACTTCAGCCTGGGCAACAAGAGTGAAACTCTGTCTCAAAAACAAAGAAAAAAAATTATGGCAAAATTAGTGGTACCAAGGGATGAATGATTGCCCAAACTTTAAATAAATGTAGTACTTTATATTGTCATTAAGTTATTTCTGAACTTCCTGACTCCCATATAATTTTTCATCTTTCATATAACAAAGGCCATGCCAATTTTTAAATAAACATTTTATAGATCATAAATCTGACATAGAAACTTTGTGTTCAAAAATGTTCTTTTACACTATTCTGCTAATAAGGAGAAAACAAACTATTAATAGAAGCTGGCTTGTCAGAATCCAGGTATGATAAGTATTTCTGGACCAGAACATGCAGTGTTCTCTAAATAATTCCCTGAGTGATAGAGATTTGTAGTTTATTTCTTGTTTGAATCCTGGTGGAGCTTGTTCTTTTCTTTGCTCCCATCAATATTTTGCAGATAGAGAGGAAGTTAGAATTGAATGATCCAAGCCTTATGCAATTAGCCATTTGGAAACTGCTATATAAACAGTAAAGAGGAGAATCAGCTGGCATCACTGCCAGTGAGCAGTTTCTTGGGAGAAGAATGGTCCTGATTGCCTTTCATTGGGCATACAGGAAAGCAGAGTTGGCTTTCACCTCTTCATATGGCCCCCTAGGCAAGCTTCAAGCAGATCATGCAGAGGTATCTTGCTACTCAGATCTTTTCCTTCTGAAACGGTTTATCTGAATGCAAAGGGATCCCTGTTTCCTTGGCATGCTAAAGACTCCCTGGCTCCCCAAGGCCATGGAGAAAAGCAGAATGGAAAGTGGAGAGAAATAACAAATGTAATTATTCTGCAGCTTGTTCTGGGATAAACACTTGATGTTCTGACCTGTAAACGGAGCATGGGGACATTTCTAGCATGCAGCATATGTTCCTTCTAGACCCCTGTGTCTTCCTAATTGAACTTCAGAGATTAATGCCACAAGAATTTGTCATGGAATGGCACAGCCTGCTTCTAAACAAACTGTCCCACTTCCAAGGCGTGGGTCCAAGAGAATGGCTTTGCACTAATTGCTCTTTGTGTATAAATTTCCACTGAATAATCTGGAGGTAAGTCAGAAATAGGCAGAATTTTAGCAGATCTACTGTGATGAAAATGAAGAGGAAATCACTGAGATTATAGGGGAGACATGGGATTTCCATCTCCCAGGGATTTGCCTTGACCCAAAGCACAAGGGGCAATTGACCCCCCTGTTATGTCTTGTTGAGGGAATATGGGTTTCCCTTTTGTGGAAGTTCAGGTGATCAACAGTAGATTTTTCTCCTTTCCTTCTCTTCCTCTCCAACCTGACCATCTCTGAATATACAGTCAGTACCCAAGTATTGGCCCCAGATTAAACCGTAAACTCGGAACCAGGCCTTGCATACAGTAGACACCTGCTTCCAACCAACATCTGCTGAACTGAGCAGCAAGAATTCACAGTCACAATAGAAACCTTCTACTTGGAGTCAAGTAATCAGGAATTCCTCTCCAATTTGCTTGGTTTCAGTCTGCAGGGCTGGGTGAAAGGGTGTTGTTTACTTGCACTAGCTACAGGCGACGTAGCCAGGGTGGGTAGGCAGAATTAGCTGTCAAACTTAAAGGGCAAGATGGAGAGAAAATAGGAGGATAAATGGATATCCCTGTAGCTCAGTGTTTGTGATGCAGGACAGAATGTATTGTACAGAATTGACTGGGGAGAGCAGCTCAGAACCCACCCTGTGATGGCTGAGTGCTGGCTGTCTTCTGGAGGGTGCTGTGGCGCTGACATGGGTGGCCTGGGGGAGTGATAGAAGGCCCATTATCTATGTACTTTGACTTCTCATAAGCTCCTATGGCATGTTTTTAATAATTGATAGAATAAGTAAACAGAAAGTCAGTAAGAATATAGAAGACTTGAACACTACTACTAGCCAACTTGACCTAAGTGACATTTGTAGAACACTGTATCCCCAAACAGCAGAATACACCAGAATATACATTATTCTCAAGTGCATATGGGACATCTACCAAGATACATCTTTTTTTTTTTTTTTTTTTTTTTTTT
>NW_012116110.1:468073-489759 GCF_000951035.1 Colobus angolensis palliatus | reverse complement strand
TTTTTAGTAGAGACGGGGTTTCTACTATGTTGGTCAGTTTCTACTATGTTGGTCAGGCTGGTTTCGAACTCCTGACCTTGTGATCTTCCCGCCTCGGCCTCCCAAAGTGTTGGGATTACAGGCGTTAGCCACCGCGCCGCCAGTTCTATGAGTTTTAAAACAAATGTAGACCACCACCCAACACATTGTAACCACCAGCACAATCAGCATACAAACCTATCCCATCACTTCCCACATTCCCTCAGGCTGTCCCTTCATAGTCCAACCCTTCCCTAACCCCAAGCCCTGGCAATCACTGATCTGTTCTCTCACACTGTAGTTTTGCCTTTTCTAGAATGTCATAGAAATGGATTCATACAGTAAGTCCCCTTTAGAGTTCGCTTCTCTCACTTACATAATGCCTTTTGGATTTATACATATTGTTGAGTGCAGCGGCGTGATCTTGGCTCACTGAAGCCTTGAAGTCCCAGGCTCAAGAAATCCTCCCATCTCAGCCTCCCTTGTAGCTGGGAATATTAGCGGGGGCCCGGTGGGGGTCGCGGCGCCGCAGCCAGCGCAGCCAGCCCCAGGGGGAGCCACCTCCGCCGCTGCCGCCGCCTCCGCGAGACCCCCGCCCCGGCCGCCACCACCGCCATGGGCAACGCCGCCGCCAAGAAGGACACCGAGCAGGAGAGCGTGAACGAGTTCCTAGCCAAAGCCAGAGGAGATTTCCTCTACAGATGGGGAAACCCCGCTCAAAACACCGCCAGCTCGGATCAGTTTGAACGGCTCAAGACGCTGGGCACCGGCTCCTACGGGCGGGTGATGCTGGTGAGGCACCGGGAGACCGGCACCCACTACGCCATGAAGATCCTCGACAAGCAGAAGGTGGTGAGGCTGAAGCAGGTCGAGCACACACTGAACGAGAAGCGCATCCTGCAGGCGATCGACTTTCCGTTCGTTGTCAAGCTCCAGTTCTCCTTTAAGGACAACTCCAACCTGTACCTGGTGATGGAGTATGTGCCGGGTGGGGAGATGTTCTCTCACCTACGGCGCGTCGGAAGGTTCAGCGAGCCCCATGCCTGTTTCTATGCCGCCCAGGTCGTCCTGGCCTTGCAGTACCTACACTCGCTCGACCTCATCCACCGCGACCTGAAGCCCGAGAATCTCCTCATCGACCAGCAGGGCTACCTGCAGGTGACGGACTTCGGTTTCGCCAAGCGCGTGAAGGGCCGCACTTGGACCCTGTGCGGGACCCCAGAGTACCTGGCCCCCGAGATCATCCTGAGCAAAGGCTACAACAAGGCTGTGGACTGGTGGGCCCTAGGGGTGCTCATCTATGAAATGACCGCGGGCTTCCCGCCCTTCTACGCCGACCAGCCCATCCAGATCTACGAGAAGATCATCTCTGGGAAGGTGCGGTTTCCCTCCCAACTCAGCTCTGACCTCAAGGACCTGCTGCGGAGCCTGCTGCAGGTGGACCTCACCAAGCGCTTCGGAAACCTCAGGAACGGGGTTGGCGACATCAAGAACCACAAGTGGTTTGCCACAACCAACTGGATGGCCCTCTTTGAGAAGAAGGTGGAAGCTCCCTTCATCCCGAAGTACACAGGCACTGGGGATGCCAGTAACTTTGACGACTACGAGGAGGAAGAGATCCGGATCTCCATCAATGAGAAGTGTGCCAGCGAGTTTGCTGAGTTTTAGGGGTGTGCTTGTGCCCCTGTGGGTTTTCTTTCCTTTCATTTTCTTTTTGGTGGGTTGAGGGGTGGGTGCGTTGGTTTGAACAGCCAGAAGGCCCCAGAGTTCCTTGAATCTAATTTCACCCTCACCCCACCCTCCAGTGTTGGGGGAACAGGAAGCCCAGATATTTGGAGGAACAGACACACCAGCTGCTCCCTCACCCCCTATGCCTTCCTGGCCCTCCCACAGGGTCCCCCTTGCCCCAGCCCACTTCTGCCTGTTTTAAACGAGTTTCTCAGCTATATTCAGGCCAGGTCTTGCTGGTGTATGCAGGGACAGGGTGTTGAAAGAGGGGCTCAAACTTAACTCCAGCCCCCAACACGTACCACTTATAAGAGAGGATGAATGAAAAGCACACCTGCCCTTTGGAGTAATCCTGCCTGGGAAGGAGAGAGGTTTAGTGCCATGTATAGTGGGCTGCTTGCTAGAATAAAAAATAAAATAAAAAAAAATTAAAAATCTGATTTAAGTTCCACCAGTGTCCCCTTTCCACCTTCCTCTCCTTCCACCCCTCCTGCCCTTCCCACCTTCCCATGTCTCCCCATTTCCCAGATCCATTTTAACAAATCCAGGAAGCAGAGTGACTTTGGAAGGAGGCCCTGGGGTTTGAACTTCCCCCATGAACTGCTGATTTCCCCTTCCCCGCTCCCCAGGGGCATCCTCTACCACTCTTGCAAAGGTCTCAGTTCCTTTAGGAAGCCTCCACTCTCTTCTTCCCCAATGGACTTTTCTTCACCCTTGGGCTTTGGGACCCAGGCAAAGCAGCTGCCCCACTCCCTGCCAAAGAGGAGTTGTCCCCCAAAAAGACAGAGGGGGAGTCCCAAGCCCAAGTCGTTCTTCACAGCAGCATTTCCCCGAAACTCTTTAATTTTATTCTCAGCTGGATGGTAATGCCCAGCCTCCTCTTTTGGGAAGGCAATCCTGCAAAAGGACATGGAAGAGGCCTAGTTGCTCCACCTCCACCTCATGGCCCAGGGTTCAAGGCTAGGGTTGTTAGGGAGGAGCTGCCTGTTTTATTCACCCAGCAGCTTCTGCCTCCTCCCATCCTGGGTGCCCCTCCTCCAGCTTAGCTGTCAGCCATCCTTCACCTCTTCTCCCCCGTGCTGTTTTCAATTTTTTTTTTTTTTTTTTGAGACGAAGTCTCGCTCTGTCCCCCAGGCTAGAGTGCAGTGGTACGAACTCGACTCACTGCAACCTCCGCCTCCTGGGTTCAATCGATTCTTCTGCCTCAGTCTCCTGAGTAGCTGGGATTACAGGAGCCCACTACCACCCCTGGCTAATTTTTGTATTTTTAGTAGAGATGAGGTTTTGCCACGTTGGCAGGCTGGCCTTGAACTCCTGACCTCAGGTGATCCAACCGCCTTGGCCTCCCAAAGTGCTGGGATTATAGGTGTGAGCCACCGCACCCCAGCCTGTTTTCTTTCTTAATAGAAAAGTGAGGAGCCACTGGCGAGCCACCTCATTCACCTTCATATTTCCCCCTCTCATCACTTCTCCCCATCCCAGGAGGAGCTCTCAGGCCTGGGGTGGTACCCCAGGTGGGCTCAGGGTGAT
Source organism: Colobus angolensis palliatus (assembly GCF_000951035.1). Lineage (NCBI taxonomy): Eukaryota > Metazoa > Chordata > Mammalia > Primates > Cercopithecidae > Colobus > Colobus angolensis. The sequence goes on along the minus strand of NW_012116110.1, from coordinate 486,483 downwards.
TCTACCTACTTGCTGTGAAAGGATGAGATTTCCTCTTGAACAGTGTGCTGTTGTAAACACATGTCAAAACTATTACCAATAAGGCCGGGTGCTGTAATCCCAGCACTTTGGGAGGCCGAGGTGAGTGGATCACTTGAGGTCAGGAGTTTGAGAACAGCCTGGCTAACATGGCGAAACCCCGTCTCTACTAAAAAATATAAAAATAGCCAGGCGTAGTGGCATGTGCCTGTAATCCCAGTTACTTGGGAGGCTGAGGCAGGAGAATCGCTTGAACCTGGGAGGCGGAGGTTGCTGTGAGGCTGAGATCGCATCACTGCACTCCAGCCTGGGTGACACAGTGAGACTGTGTCTCAAAAAAACAAAACAAGAAACCAACTATTACCAATAAAGTTTTGTTTAAAAAGAACTGGCAAAACTATGATGCTGGAAGTCATAATAGTGACCTTTGAGGATGGCATTGGTGGAGAGGGGACATGAAAGAGCCAGGAGGTGGCCGGGCACAGTGGCTCATGCCTGTAATCCCAGCACTTTGGGAGGCCAAGGCGAGCCGATCATGAGGTCAGGAGTTCAAGACCAGCCTGGCCAACATGGTGAAACCCTGTCTCTACTAAAAACATGAAAAATTAGCCAGGCGTGGTGGCAGGCACCTGTAATTCCAGCTACTCGGGAGACGGAGGCAGGGGAATTGCTTAAACTCGGTATGCAGAGGTTGCAGTGAGCCGAGACTGCACCTCTGCACTCCAGCCTGGGCAACAGAGTGAGACTCTGTCTCCAAAAAAAAAAAAAAAAAAAAAGAGGCAGCAGGTTAGCTGCAAATGTTCTATATGTGCTTTAGGTGCTGGGCACATGGGTCTACACATATGTAAAAATTCACTGGACTATACAATTCATAGCTGTGCACTCTAGCATATGTAAGTTATACCTCGGTCATTAAAAAACAGTTGAAAATGTTGAGATTTTTTGAGACAGGTGAGATAACACAGGCAGGCCATGGGTGATTCCGGTGGGGATAGAATTTTGAGGATCACAGCCTCATGGTATTGAAATAGCTTTTAAGTTAGGTCTTAAAATGAAGGTTCTTAACATTTATTAAGAGTGGGATTAATAAATGGGAAGAGTGGGATTCACCTATGAAAATCCATGTAGTTAGGGAGAGTGGTAGCACATATGAATACTAGAGAGAGAGGCAGAGGATCCTCAATCATCCACTTCTGCAGAATTCCCTGTTGACATCCTAACCTAGGATGTAAGACATCCTAGCTTTCCAGCACTGACTCTGCAGGTGAAATTGCTACTTATGCTGAGTAACTATGGCTGTGGACTACATTTACAAAAGTTTACAATATGTTTGCTTACAAGAATCAGCTTGTTTTAACTTGAAGTATTTAACAGTGAGCATCTTACTCATCAGGAATATCTTTCTGCAGCCTTGATCATTTTGCTTTCTAATGATTTTTCTCTCAGCCTCTTATGTCTCTGTTGCTAGGGACACTTACCAGGTGGTGTAAACTGCATTAATTGATTAAAATATTCATTGCTGAGTCCATTCCCGTGTGAGAAGTATACATCCCACACCTTTGACTCCAGACCTGTCAATGTCGCTCACGTTGGCAGATGGAATGCGAGTAGAAATGCTGTCAGCTGCACTGAGGCAGAAGCTTTGTGAGCTCTCATTGGTTCCACCATTGCTCTTTTTCTACTGCCATGAAAAGTTGCCTGTCTCACATAGGGGCTGCTCTGGACCCCAGAATGAAGAAGACTCTTGGAGCAGAGCTGCAGCTGGTCCCTACATGTGAAGGAGAAGTAAAACTATGTTGGTGAAAGCTCCTGTGACTTTGGGATTGTTTGTTACCATAGCATGACATAGTGAAAGCTGACTAATATCCCAGGACATTTGGGAAAGTCTCTTGGATGAGTTCAGCAGAAGCTGCTATTGAAATTTTTTCCATATAAAATTCAGTTTATTTAGGATTTCTGAATATCTCAAATGAGGAGTATTTGGGTTATTTTTAATAAAAGAAATGTAAAGACCATAAATCACTGGAATCATGTACCACCACAATTGAGAACAAAATATTTTATTTCTCTCACAAAACTATAGTTTACAGTAGTATTTACTAAATAAATTATATAATTTCTCTTTTACAAGCAATAAACTAGATCACAAATATTTCAAAGACGATGTATGTACACGACATAAGGCCTTTTATAAATAGCTTTGCTTTTCTCATTTCACTAGTAAACAGTGAAAAAATCTTTATAGAAGCTAGTTTTCTATAAAGTATAGGCAGACCTAGTATATTGATCTTTAAATGAAACCAATTTAAACTTTCAATGACATGAGCTATAATTTTGCAAAAGAATGTATACTTTATTTACCATTTGCATGGATGGATTTTTAAAAATATATAAGCAGATTACATATGTTGCTTATGTATAATCACTGGATGCATGCACAATGAAATAATGCAAAAGTCCATAGGAAAATAGCACTTCCAAGTTCAAAAAGGTGATTGGCAATGGTATAGAAAGCAGCTTAAATATAGTTCATGCAGTTCTTCACAGTTCAGCAAGCAACAGCAAATGATAGAATAGGGTAGTATTTTTCACATCCCATCTGCTGATCAGCCTGAAGTTGACATCTCGAAAACTCTTAAGTCAGGTTGATGATTTCTCTGTGTGTAGTGGGGCTCAGCCAAGTTGCTGTGGATAATTCTGGTGCAGAGAAACTTCTCTGCCACAACTGTGCTCACGTCTCATCCATGTGCTTAAGGTGGTCACCATTTTCACTTACTGGGGGGAGCAAAAAAGAAAGCAGGTGTGAGACTAGAATTTGGCATCAATTTGTAACCTCTCCCCATGAGTTGTAACATAAGTTCGTTATTTCTCCCAATCACTTGTGTCTGGAAAATGGGGTGCATGATGTTTGGGATTCTTCTGCAGTGATCAGCATTGCATATGCTTCTTTGGTGGACCTGAAACCTGTTAATTACACCAATGTTTATCAAGATTGAGTCCCGCCTACATCACAGCACTGTGCTTGGGATTTGAAAGGAAGCAACACTGACTAAGACACACTCCTGCCCTCCAAGTGCGCAGAGATTAGGGGATGTGCTGTGGTATATTAGACCTGAAGCCAAAAAGAACAACTTGAACATGGCCTTGAACTTGTAAATGTTTTTTTCCAAACAATATCCCTGTGGCTAGGTGCTAACAATATGTTCAGCAAATATTTAAATGGTAGCTATTTAAAATCAGAGCCAGCTAACTCAACCTGTGACAGTAGCACTATGATATATGTGGGGAAAGCGATATTATATTCAGCCTTTAGAGACAGACACATTGGGTCAAATCATCTGATTTCCTAATTTTTTTTTTTTTTTGAGACGGAGTCTCACTCTGTTGCCCAGGCTGGAATGCAGTGGTGTGATCTTGGCTCACTGCAACCTCTACCTCCCAGGTACACGAGATTCTCCTGCCTCAGCCTCCTGAGTAGCTGGGATTACAGGTGCCTGCCACCACACCCAGCTAATTTTTTGTATTTTTAGAAGAGACAGGGTTTCACTGTGTTAGCCAGGATGGTCTTGAACTCCTGACCTTGTGATCCACCTACCTCGGCCTCCCAAAGTGCTGGGATTATAGGCGTGAGCACCGTGCCCAGCCCGATTTCCTAATTATTTCATATATAGAATATTATGCAACATCTTCTTGGAACCTTGTTGCTTCATCTGTAAAATGGAGGTAACAAACTCTACTTTATAGGGTGGTGGTGAGGGATAAATTTTTCCATGGGGAAAACGAAGTGTTTTACACACACACACAATATACACAAATCATGTATTTATAATTGAGTACTGTACCTGGCATGTGCTAGTACCCCCAAAATTGTAGTGAAGAAGGTTGGAGCTGGGGGTCACAGAGACTGGTGCAGCTCAGCACCTTTAATTGGAGGCTGAAAAAACTTGAGTAAAAAGTTTGAAATAACTCTGAAAATGATTAGGAAAGAGCACATGTCGCATACAGGGAATTCTGTTTCCCAATTAATATTTTATCTGAGCCTATTGTGCACTGCAATTTTTATGAACTTACTATTTTGTTTTATACTTTGGCCGCTCCCTCTGATTCACCTAAGCTAGAAAGGTTTGCTTGCCTAAATGCACAGCACGGTCACGCTGTTACTCAAAAATGATCTTAGGAAGAGGTGAGTGTAAGGTGCTATAAGCTACAGCAGTGGGCAAGTGGGACGTTGCCCACATTCCCAGGACAGCTGTCTTTAAGGTGGACTGGTGGATTTCATTCAGCCTCAGTCTGATGACTTTGATGTGTGGTGCAGGTCTTTACTTACAAAACCAGTGACACAGAAAATAACCCACATAAAATGATGAGGTCCTACTGATTAGATTTAGAAGTCCTGCTTTCTTAAAAAACAAAGCAAAACAAAAAAAGAGGTGATAGTTTTGCTTTCCTCATTCTATAGATCACACTGGAGTTCTGTGTCTCACTTCCAGTGCCAGACTCTGAGAGGGACAGTGAGTAACCTTAGTGATGCCTAAGGAGATCCACCAGTGAAGGGCCCCGGAGCCAGGACCCCAGGGGAATGGCTAAAAGCCTGGGCTTTTTGGTCTGGAAAACAGGAGAGGTAGAGACAGGGCATAATAGTTGTCTCTGAGTCTCTGAAGACTAGCCTCAGGGAAGAGAGGCTTAGGTATTAGTTTAGTTCCAGTATTGCTGAAAGATGTGACACTGTCACCAGCAATAGTGGCACAGATGCTGTGATCCTGGGGTCGGGAGGTGAGTAGAATCTCAGACTGTGTGAAGGGTGCAGACTTGTAGAGGCGCACCCCCTCCACTGTTTCTTCATTAAGGATCCTGAAATTTACGTCCTCCCCCAGTACATGACATGTGTACATGATACAAGCCCTTCCTAGATACATGGGCCCAGCATGCCATCTGCTGAGACTCGGTGGTTGAGAATGATCCCAGAAGCCAGAACCAGGACAAATGCATGGAAGCCAGTTTTTTCTCAAGCTGCAAGTGCTTTCTAAGTAGAGTTAAAAAACGAGTGGGCTGGGCATGACGGGCCACGTCTATAATCCCAGCACTTTGAGGGGCTGGGGTGGGAGGCTCGCTTGAGCTCAGGAGTTCAAGAGCAGCCTTGGCAACATAGTGAGACCCTGTCTCTACAAAAATAAAAAATAAAATAAAATAGAAAAATTAGCTGGGTGTGGCGGCATGTGCCTATGGTCCCAGATACTCAGGAGACTGAGGTGGGAGAATTGCTTACGCCCAGGAGTTGGAGGCTACAGTGAACTATGATCACACCACTGCATTCCAGCCTGGGTGACGGAGAGAGACCCTGTCTCTAAAGAAAAAAAAAAAGAAAAAAGAGAAAAGAAATGAGTGGTCACTAAAGGAGGAGCAGTTGCAGTCACTTAGGGATCAGCCCCAGGAGAGCTGAGGCAGAAACTGTTTATCCTGAACCAGCACCCAGAAGGTACTTGTGGTGGTCAGTAGAGAGGACTTGGGCACTTGTGGGTAGGTTGGGCCAGATGACTATGAAGCTCTGTTTCAACCACAAGAGTCTATTAAAAATTGTAAAGGCCAGGTGCGGTGGCTCAAGCCTGTAATTCCAGCACTTTGGGAGGCCGAAGGGGGGGGGGGCGGATCACCTGAGGTCGGGAGTTCGAGACCAGCCTGACCAACGTGGAGAAACCCCGTCTCTACTAAAAATACAAAATTAGCCGGGTGTGGTGGTGCATGCTTGTAATCCCAGCTACTTGGGAGGAGTATTGCTTGCACCTGGGAGGCAGAGGTTGTGGTGAGCCGAGATTGCACCACTGAACTCCAGCCTGGGCAACAAGAGCAAAACTCCATATCAAAAAAAAAAAAAAAAATTGTAAATTTATACCACTGAAAAACTCAGAATACTTATGTAAACAGTTGGTGACTTACGCAGCGAGAATGATCTGAAACGTACTTAATACTTTGATGTCTCTCATAAAATTGGTTAAATTTATAGTTTAATGAAAAAACACACAGGGTCTTATAATAATAACAGATACTCTCCTCAGTATTAAAAATAAAGAATAATTTCCAGCTTTGGTCATAAAATATCCTTTGCATTCACACAGTAAGTTTAGTTTAGTTTTTTTTTTTTTTTTTTAAACTAAAGATGTCATAGAAGTTTCTATAAACTCACTGTCACCCTCAGGGCACAAGAATGTCAAAATTGGGTGAGCACTGCCAACTCTCCACCCATGTTGTAATGTAATTCTTGGATGGCGTGATCTGGACACATGAAAGTGTCTGTTTTGCATTAATTTATAACCCTATTAAAATGAGATGGAGAGGTATCTGTGGGATCTGAAAGCACAGTGTCTTCTTGCTTGTAAACATGGCCACAGTGAGAAGTATGCAGAAACCATGTTGTTATTCCTTCCTTAGCATAAATATGCTATAATTTTCCTTCCTTCAAATTCATAACTCAGGAGTCCTATATTAGCCTTCACTGCAGAGACACAAACATCAGTTCTCTACCCCGGAAGGAAACTCATAGCTTGAGCTCCTTCTTCGAAGTGTGGTACACGCAGAAGTCCCTTCTGCTCCCCAGCACGCAGATGGACTCTTCAGGGCATTATTGCCCAAAAGATTAGCAGCTTCTCCTCAAGGTCAACCGAGATTCAGACCCATCCTGACCGAATGGCTGTAGAAACTGAAATAAGGGCTGGTGCTTTGGCAGAGGAGCTCAACTAGCTCTCAGAAACTACAGATCCTGGAGTGACGTTTCAGCTCTGTCCCCAGCTGAACTTGTGTAACACATACACACACACACACACACACACACACACACACACGCACTTGCCCACAAGGTGCAGCATTTCTGCCTATGCACTGAGATACACTGAGAATTCATGAACTATTTAAAATTCTGATACCTAACAGTAAAAAGTGTGGTAATAGTTGACATAAAAAGTAGAAGTAGAGTATTTCAACCTAAATGCCAGTGTTATTCATCCACACATATGTTGGGGTGTAAGAGAGAAAAAGGTGTATTTTTATTTCTACCTAAAATAAAATGCTTGATTCTATGATTGAGACTACACAATAGTACATACACAAGGGGTCAGAGATTACAGAGCTTTTCAATATTAAAATTAAATAATTTTAAACATTTATTTAAAAAAGCTATTTAAAATGAAATAATTAAACACTAATACAGAGCAATAAGGGAAAACAGCAAATCAAAAGCAATCTGTCCACTAATTAACCCAGAAGCCCTTTCTTTCTAGGGGACTGACTGCACTGTGAAGTCAGATCCCCTGGAGGGGAGCCCAGTCAGGACACACTCCCAGATGGGCCTCCCAACTCGGATGGCCTTGCTTTACTTTTCAGAGCCACAGGAAAGGCATGAGAAGGTGAGGAGTTTCTTTTCCAAGAAACTTTTCCTAGACTCATTCCCTCCACTCCTGCTTGCCTTTCCTCAAGCCTTCCCTTGACACCCTTGCCCCCATCGACCGACTGGCTTACAGACATATTGAGAATTTCTGAACATCTGGGATGCGGCGTGAGGGAGTTTTAGGGCAGTGCTGAGAGAGGCGGAACTTCACCACAGTTAGGTTGGCCAAGATGAACAGCACTGACAAGTCCCGTGAGGTCTCCATGATCCCTGAGCGGTCAACCCTTGGGGTGATATCCCTTTTTTAAACTCTAATTACCTCAGGTTTCAGTCCCAAGGCCTTATTAAAGCAAGAGCTTTCTCTGGTGTCCAGGAAATCCTCACTTTGGTTTCAAGTTGAAATTCTTTGCCCAAATATCTTTGACGAAAGCATCAGCTTTTCTCTTGGCCATTGTAGGCTTAGTCCAATATTTCTTTTTCCTACACACAGTTCCTGTTTCTGTCATCAATTCTGAATTCTCTTTTTTTCCAGGTCTGTTCTGTTTCCTTTCTATTTCTATTGTCCCGATTCTTTTAGCTGACGTTCCTTCGGTTGCCATGAGATCACATCAACTTGTCCTGCTCTCTCTGCCCACATTAATCGAAACTCACGGCATCACCACAAATCCATACTAAGGCGCAGGATACCTCACCCCAACATCATCTCCTTGGCTCTGGGGTCCCCTTCATCTCTGGGTTCACCTGATTTCAGGCGGGCGGATCATGAGGTCAGGAGATGGAGACCATCCTGGCTAACATGGTGAAACCCCGTCTCTACTAAAAATACAAAAAATTAGCCGGGTGTGGTGGCGGCCGCCTGTAGTCCCAGCTACTCGGGAGGCTGAGGCAGGTGGATCACCTGAGGTCAGGAGTTCGAGACCAGCCTGGCCAACATGGTGAAACCACGTCTCTACTAAAAATACAAAAACTAGCCGGGTGTGGTGGCGGCCGCCTGTAGTCCCAGCTACTCGGGAGGCTGAGGCAGGAGAATGGTGTGAACCCGGGAGGCAGAGCTTGCAGTGAGCTGAGATTGCACCACTGTACTCCAGCCTGGGCGACAGAGCGAGACTCCATCTCAAGACAAAAAAAAAAAAGAAAAAAAAAGAAATCCCTGAATTTTATTTTATTATTATTTTTTGAGACAGAGCTTCCCTTTGTTACCCAGACTGGAGAGCAACAGCATGATATTGGCTCACTGTAACCTCCGCCTCTTGTGTTCAAGTGATTCTCGTGCCTTAGCCTCCTAAGTAGCTGGGATTACAGGTATGTGCCTCCATGCCCAGCTAATTTTTGCATTTTTAGTAGAGATGGGGTTTCACCATGTTGCCCAGGCTGGTCTTGAACTCCTGGCCTTAAGTGATGAACCTGCCTCGGCCTCCCAAAGTGCTGGGATTACAGGCATTAGCCACCATGCCTGGTTGAGACCCCTGAATTTTAAACGCAAGGTATCACCTTTGGGTTCTGGGAAGTCCAGAGTCTCCCTCTCTCTCTCTTTTAAATAAAGCTCTATATTTTATTATATTCATATCTATCCTGTATTGGGAGTTACTTCACAAGGCACAATCATTTGGGGATGTAGTGTAGTGGGGGATTTCTCATTAGATTGGATTCCAGTAGCAGCAGGGACCCAAAAGCTCACCATTTTGTTAGACATGGAAACAAATACACGTGCTAGTGCTGCAGAATCAGGACGTAGCAGTGTGAACAGAAGAAAATCACACTGCTATGGAACTGCATTGCTGAAAGGAACCTTAGGCACGCTCAGTGCCAAATTTCCTACCTTTGTACTTAAAAAATATTTGGATTCAGCATTAGAGGTGGTTACTCTCTTCCAAGGACCAGGGACTACAAGGCTTCAACCGAGAAGCCTTGAGGCAGAAGGCAGGACTTTTGCCATCCTTGAAGGACATGTACAATTGGGATGAAGACAGCTATTTCGTGCCTGATCTGGTAGACTGTTGGGTGAATTCTGGGGTGTTGGCAGCCTCCTGCCGGCCTCCAGATGCCCCATTAAAGCATCCCACACCAAGCAGCAAGTAGATGACCCTTAAGATGAGAGCAGGCCCAAGAAGCAGCTGACACTCATCTCTGTCATCTCCTGGGATGGATTTAAAATTTGGCCTCTCATTTCAAAACTGTTAGTGTGGTTAATATTTTAACACAGTTTCCCTGCCTGATTAATTTGTTTTCTAAGGACCCAAGAGAAGCCCAAGAGCATCAGTGATTTATACTGGTGGACAGTTCTGCAGTTGACTTTCCAGCACTTGAGTGACTCCAGCTAATCGTAAATCTGAGTGGTCACCTCATGATATGGTTTGGCTCTGTGTCCCTACCCAAATCTCATGTCAAATTGTAATCCCCATGTGTTGGGGGAGTGGTCTGGTGGGAGGTGATTGATTCACGGGGACAGACTCCCCCTTGCTGTTCTCATGTCAGAGTTCTCACGAGATCTGGTTGTTTGATAAATGTCTGGTGATTGCCACTTCTCTCTCTCCTGCCACTATGTAAGATGTGACTGGCTTCCCCTTCACCTTCTGCCATGACTGTTTAAGTTTCCTGAGGCCTCCCCAGCCATGTCATGTGGAACTATGAGTTAATTAAACCACTTTCCTTTATTAATTACCCAGTCTTGGGTAGTTCTTTATAGCAGTGTGAAAATGGATTAATACACCTTATCATCTAATACGTCACACAGATCTGTAGCTGCAACAGGATCCAGTCTGACCCCGCCACATTTGGAAAATGTGGGGGGAGGAATATGGTACTGGTTTCATTTGAAAAGGAGCACTGCCTGAGGACAACGCCACTGGCTTCTCTCTCACTCACAGGAAGGAATGCACCAGAGGCCCTCTACCAAGACCCAGAGGGTGGAAATTAGAAGCTGCACACCCAGGCTGCGTGTGGTGGCTCACACTTGTAATCCCAGCACTTTGGGAGGCTGAGGCAGGTGGATCACCTGAGGTCAGGAGTTCAAGACCAGCCTGATCAACATGGCGAAAGCTCTCAAAAAAAAAAAAAAAAAAAAATTAGCCAGGTGGGGGGGTGGGTGCCTGTAGTCCCAGTGACTTGGGAGGCTAAGGCAGGAGAATTGCTTTAACCTGGGAGGTGGAGGTTGCGGTGAGCCAGGATTGCACCACTGCACTGCAGCCTGGGTGACAGAGGAAAATTCCATCTCAAAAAGAAAAAAAAAAAAAAAAAAGTTGTGCCCCCATCAAGCCTCTTCCATCTCAGCACTTTCCTTGGTTGCATTTTTCTTTACAAAATCACCCAAGTAGCTGTTATGGGCTAAATTGTGTTCCCCTAAAATTTCTATGTTATAAGTCCTAACTATCATCACCACAGGATGTGACCTTATTTGGAGGCAGGGTCTCTATAGACGTCATCAGATTAAAACAAGGCCACAGGTTGGGCCCTAATTCAATATGGCTGATGTCCTTATGCAAAGGGGAATTTTGGATACAGACATGTACGGGGGAAGATGTGACGTGAAGACGTAGGGAGATGAAGGCCACCTACAAACCAGCGAGAGAGGCTAGAACAGATCCTTGCCTCACGGCTCTCAGAAGGAACCCACCCTACCAACACCTTGATCTTGAACTTCGGACCTCCAGAATGATGAGAAAAGAAAGTTCTGTTCGAGCCACCAAATCTAGGGTACTTTGTCACAGCAGCCCTAGAAAACTAGTAAAATAGAAATCACTGGGATTTAGGAAGTCTTTAAAACAACCCCACATATTTGTATTTTATTATATTTAATTCTATTCTCTACTGAAGTTACTTCAAAAGCCACAATCACCTGGGAGTTCCGTGGCTGTAGGCGAGGACCTGTGGAAGTCTGAAGGCGAAGAAAGGCTTCCTCCACCCCAGATGTGTTGATACTTCATTAAAAATTGCTGCCTAAGCTTCTGTAGAAAGAAGCACTTTCTGGGTTGAATCCCCAATTTGCCAAGGGGCCCTTTCAAAAAGGCTCAAGCAGAATTGGCTTTGATGGATGAGGGGGGCACACTTGGACCTGAGGGAAGGTAGCACCTTCATTTTTGTGCCACATTGTAATTGTAGCCTCCAGTCCAGCTTCAAAGGTAGTGGAGCTGGGCCTGTCAGAGTGAGCTGCCTTTGACGTCTGAAGGACATACCCCCTCTGCTGAGCTTCCACGCACAACACTGCGAGGCTACAATAAAGTACATGGGGTGTGAACTCTATTCACACTTGCTCTTCATTCCGTTTCAACTCAAGGGGCTCCGTCACTCCTTCCCCACCTTGATTACCAGTAGGTGGCAGTAGAGGGCTTGCCGAAAGCAGGAACTCAATGGCAAAGCAAGCCCAGTTCATAAACTTGAGGGCGTAGGAGCTTCCTAGGCTTTGCTTCTACATTAGAGGCACGTGTAACGGGCCAGCTGTCTTGCCAGGGAAGTCACACAGTTCCCCCTTACATTAGCATACAAGAATTCCAGGATGCTCAGAGCTGAAGGACCCTGTCAACAAGTTCAGGGGATCTCAGCCCTGGATGTGTGTAGAGCTTTAAAAAAGACCAATGCCTCAGTCCCCAACAGGTGATTGACTCTGTTCATAAAGTCATTTACCTGATACCTCTTTGTGAGGAATACAAACTAATTTGGAAACATCTACCCAACCTCAAAGTGACTTAGCCAGGGAGAAGAGAAGTGAACAGGAAAATGAAGCTATGTATGGTAAGGAGCAGTTAATTCACAGGTCCCTTGGTAAGGTAGAGGGGTGGGCTGAATTGTGTGCCCCCCATATTCTTATCCACTTGGAGCCTCAGACTGTAACCTTATTTGGAAACAGGGTCTTTGCAGATGTAATTAGTTAAGATGAGGTCATACTGGATTACGGTGAACCCTAAATCCAGTGACTGACATCCTTGTAAGAAGAGAAGCCACACAGAGGCACAGAGCGTCACAGCGGAGAAGGCCATGTGAACATGGTGGCAGAGACCAGAGTGACACAGATCAAAGGACCAAGGGACAGGTGGAGCCACCAGAGGCTGAAAGAGGGAGGGAAGGATCCTCCCCTGGAGCCTTCAGAGGAACTGTGGCACTACTGACACCTTGATTTCAGACATCTGGCCTCTAGAACTGTGAGGCAATCCATTTCTGTCTGTGGTCATTTGTGATGCAGCCCTTGGAAACCAGCATAGACAGAAGCAGACCAACGGGAAGCCAGGCCCTTAGCTGCCTACTCCTACTCATGCCCTTCTTTACACTTGAGGGGCTTTATTTTTTATAAAACGAACAGTCCTTAAGCATTTTCCCATTCCCCCTCAGAGCCCAGGAGAGAAGTGGTGTGAATGAGGACAGTCCTGTTTACTAGGTCCATGGGTGCGATCTAAACTTGTTTTCCCAACAGTTCTTGTTTGTTCTGATCTGGTTCTAAGTCTGCTGTTTGTTTCCTGCAGGCTCAGGGCCTCGCAGACCCCAAGTTCACACCATTAGAGGCTGTTCTTCCTCAAACACTATTCCCATGAGTTGGAAAGTCTCCAGAGACCGGCAAACACTGGCTTTCTCTGACAAGGAAGACAAAAATAGAAACCACAAAGAGAAGCAACAGGAAGAGTCTAGAGGGATAAGGGAAGACAGGCCAGTCTCAGGGGGCAAAGAATGAAAAATGAGGGGCAACTCGCGCCTGGATGTATAATGTGAGACCCAGGCAAACTGAAGAGCAGAACTAGCTTTCAAGAAAGTGGAAATCGGCCGGGTGCAGTGGCTCATGCCTGTAATCCCAATTTGGGAGGCCAAGGTGGGTGGATCACTTGAGGTCGAATTTGAGGTCAGCCTGGCCAACATGGGGAAACGTCATCTCTATAAAAAAATATAAAAATTAGCCGGGCGTGGTGGTGTGAGTCTGTAGTCCCAGCTACTTGGGAGTCTGAGGCAGCAGAGTCACTTGAATCTGGAAGGCAGAGGTTGCAATGAGCCAAGATTGTACCACTGCACTTACCCCTGGGTGACAGAGGTATCCTGTCTGAAAAAAAAAGAAAAAAGAAAGTAGAAATCAAGCTAGCCTGCAAGTCAAGATTCACTGTAAAGCTAGGACCTAACAGGAAAAAAAAAAAAAAAAAAAAAGCTACCAGAGTCCTGCAAACTGTCATTTAATTGCTAACTCTGAGCCTAATTTAACTGGAAAGCCAGTATGCCTTTATAACTCCACCTCGAATTCCCTACTCTAATCCTTAAACAGCAGTTTAATGCTGTTTGTTTTTTAAAAAAAATCCTATGGGTGACCTCCTAATCTAGCCTGACAGGTTGCCTCATTAATTTGAAGCTTGCGTCACTTTTATTTCAAGAATGGGAATAACTTGAAGATGCTGTGAGCCTCGGGCAATGGGAGGTCCATTTACTCACCTCTTCCACATGTCTTAGAAATATTATTTGTCAATAACTTAGGGGCCAAGCATTTCTGGAAATAAACAAGGGCCCTAATTTGTCCTTTCCCAAATCTCTTCATTTCTCAACAACGTGATCACGTGGCAGAAGGAAAGGGGCTTCTGATCAAATACCTTCTACACCAAACGCAGTGTTAGTCCTTTCTCCTTCCTACTCTGCTCTCACTAAAATCTACCAAAAACCCGAGCAGCATCTTTGGTTGGTAGGGGATCGAGCTCTCTCCTGAGAAGCAATAAGAAATGCCACTGTTTCAAAAAAACACCCCTTGCAGCAGCCGATACTGGCTCCAACAAGGAATGATTAAAGAGACTCGATATAAGTCATTAACCTCAATGCCGAGGGATTCAAATCCAGCAACGCAGTTTCTTTTACCAAAAAAGTTCCATTGAATTTTCTAAGACCCCCGTGACCTAATTTAAAGTGTTTTTCTTCTCTTTCTCACGCTTTTTCCATACATAATAGTATGATAAGCTGTTAATTCAATCATTTTCACTTCTCTGCCACCCTTCTTCCCATGATCAAAGAGTATTATTAACTACCCTGAAAACACATTAAATCATCAAGCTGTCCAACAGCTGCCCATCAGAGCGCTAATCTCCAACACTGGCGTGGCTAAAAAACGGCTTAACTGTTTCTTCTCCTTCGCTCACAGCTATTTTTGTATTTCAAACAGCCATTTTGTAGAGAAGCAAAACTGGATGAAAGTACATGTTATGAGAGGATGTTAATATGGAAAGTGTAAGGGCATAACCTTGGGTCTGAATAGCAGAAGCAAAGAAGTCACTGTTTTGTGGCAGCCATCTTTCAAACTTCTATATTATTAAAAAAGCAATCCCATTATCTCCCACTTACCCAGCCATTCCTAGCTAGTCATAAAAGGATATTCTCTCCCAATACACTTTTCAGCAGAAATGCCTTTTTGTTGGTTGTTCCTCTTTCCATGAAAACCAAATTGCATTCTACATCAGGCAAAGAAGCCGCCTTAGAAACGGAAATAACAGCCACTGTGACAGCATCCGGTGCCTTAGAATATCTGGGACTATTTACAAAGTAGAATCTGGCTCTATTATGAAGACTGCATGATTGCCCATTTTAAATCAATACAGCCTGCTCATCTCTGTGTATTCTTTTAAATACCCCAATGTGTGTCATCAACTCAAAATTCAATGAAAAACACATCTTTGGTCACTGGATAAGATCATCTTAGGAAACACCTCCCTTGATTTGAATATTTGAAAATGAGTCAAATAGCTTGGAACTCTACAGCGCAAAGGTGAATGGCCTTTAAAAAGCCATGCAGAATAACTAGGTACATAAAATCTGAACTAAATGTCTCACTAAGGATGATGGAACAATTAGCTGCCTTCTCAGCTCACCGATCCTTTTTAATTTCATGTTGAGTCACAGGAAAAAGCAGGAGAGCTAGCCTAATGTACACACACATAATGTGTGGATGGATCCTTAAAAGGATATTTCATATGCTATCTGGTGGGCATACATCATTTGGGTTTAGGCCTATGTATTTTTGCACAAAGGTAAATGGTATACATTACTGTATAAATAAAAGCACTAGAGGATTAGGCTACAACTACTAATAGAGAATTGCTGTTAAAGGAGAAGAAGCATTACAAGAGAAACCTGACCATGTTTGGTGACAACACTGAATAGGAGGTCACCAGAGAAGCTTCCAGCTGCCCTTCAGATAAAGATGGCTGTGATTCACAGCATTCAAATTATGTCAAAAGGAAAAAAGAGACAATGCAAAGGCAAGATTGGTTTTCCTTTCTTGTGCTGCTTTTCTTTTCCATTTTCTTTTTTTTTTTTGTGAGATGGAACTTTGTTCTTGTTGCCCAGGTTGGAGTGTAATGGTGCCATCTCGGCTCACCGCAACCTCTGCCTCCTGGGTTCAAGCCATTCTCCTGCCTCAGCCTCCTGAGTAGCTGGGATTACAGGAATGCACCACCACGTCTGCTTAATTTTGTAGTTTTAGTAAAGATGGGGTTTCTCCATGTTGGTCAGGCTGGTCTCGAACTCTCGACCTCAGGTGATCTGCCTGCCTCGGCCTCCCAAAGTGCTGGGATTACAGGCATGAGCCACTGTGCCCGGCCTCCATTTGCTTTTTCATAATGTAGATGCAAATGAAAATACTGAAGGGAGGGCAATGAGCTATGCCCTTTCTGATCTGGAAGAGCACGCAAAACAAAAACTAAACATTTCCAGCATGAAAACACATTCTGGAATTACAAGTTAATGGTGCAGGACTTTCTAGATGTACTGCCATAAAATTTAAGTTTAAAGAATGTGAAAGTTATGGTATAGAAGGTGATTAAACAGCAAAATTTGGAGAAACAACAGCAGCTACTTTGGAAACCTTTCTTTTCTTTTCTTCTTTCTTTCTTTTCTTTTTTTCTTTCTTTTTCTCTCCTTTCCTCCCTCCCTCTTTTCTTTTCTATTGTTTTAGAGACAATGTCTCACTCCATTGCCTAGGTTGGGGTGCAGTGGTGAGATCATGGCTCACTGCAACCTCAGATTCCTGGGCCCAAGGGATCCTCCAGCCTCAGCCTCACAAGTAGCTGGGACTACAGGCGTGCACCACCAAGCCTGGCTACTTTTTCTTTTTTAAATTTTTGTAGAGATGAGGTATTACTGTGTTGCCTGGGCTGGTCTCGAACTCCTGGCCTCAAGCAATCTTCCCACCTTGGAAAATCTTATTTCTATAGCTCTTTGTAATTTAGAATGAATCTGATTTAATAATTCATTTTATAGATAAGAAAACAGAGACCCAAAGAGGGTGACTGAATTCAAGGTCAATGATTAATGAGAGGCAGAGACCAGGTACCTATTTCTCTCTAATTAATGTATGTATCATTTGGTTTTGCAACAGGTGAAGAGACCAAGTTAAAATATGAGAAAAACTCTGTAGGGATTATTTCTGGGGGTCCATGAGGTCAAACTATTTTCCTGATAATACCAAGATGTTATTTGCCTTTTTATTCTCATTCCCTTTCATGGATGTACAATGGAGCTTTCTAGAAATGAAATGATGTGTTACATATATCAAGAAGATGGATGCAGAAACAGATGTGAGAATCTTTTTTCTTCCATTAAGCCAGACATTAGGGATTTGCAGAAACATAAAAGAATGCCACCCTTCTCACAAAATTTATTTTTGTTTTGGAAAATATAATAATATTAATAAAAACATTATTTAACATATAATAATTACTATTTTAAATTAATGAACATTTAAACAATTTTGGCTAGGTGCAGTGGCTCACTCCTGTAATCCCAGCACTTTGAGAGGCTGAGGTGGGCAGACTGTTTGAGTCCAGGAGTTTGAGACCAGCCTGGGCAACAAGGTAAAATCCCGTCACTACAAAAAACACAAAAATTAGCCAGGTGTGGTGGCATGCACCTGTAGTCCTAGCTACTCAGAAGGTTGTGAGGCACAAGAATCATTTGAACCTGGGAAACAGACATTGCCGTGAGCCGCGATCACACCACTACACTCCAGCCCAAGCAACAGAGCAAGACCTTGTCTCAAAAAACAAAAACATTCTGTTTTAGTTATGAAAACACAGAATATTGATAAATACAACCTAGATACCAAAACACTCTTCAGAATTTGCAATAATTTTAAAGAGTTTAAAGGGGACCTGAGATCAAAAGGTCTGAGAACTGCTATACTAGAACATTAAAAAATAATCAGGAGGCTGGGCACAGTGGCTCATGCCTGTAATCTCAGCACTTTGGGAGGCCGAGGCAGGTGGATCACCTGAAGTCAGGAGTTTGAGATCAGCCTGACCAACATGGTGAAACCCCGTCTCTACTAAAAATACAAAAATTAGTTGGGCGTGGTGGCAGGTGCCTGTAATCCCAGCTACTTGGGAGGCTGTGGTAAGAGAATTGCTTGACCCTGGGCGGTGGAGGTTGCAGTGAACCGAGATCGTGCCACTGCACTCCAGCTTGGGCGACAAGAGCAAAAGTCTGTCTCGAGAACAAAAAAAGAAAAAAAGAAAGAAAATCAGGAAAAAACAGTGAAAGAATTTTACAAAAAATATTCTCAACAAAACCCCCTCATTCCTTCCTTTCTGCATCCTTCTCTCACTCTTGTAAGACACATGATTCCAATGAGATGGAGGTGAGACTTATATTTATGGTCAGTAACAACAATAGGGTGCTCCTGGGTTCAAGTTCAGGCAGGACCACATATGGAGCTGAATTTGAGTTTTGGCTCACTCAGGAATATTGCACCTCCATGACTGGTGAAAATCTAGTTTTTGTAAAGACACATAAAAGTGGCATGAATCCTTAGCTCATGAAGATGAGATTTTACTTAGCTTCTTTCTGAAAAGCTTTCCTGATTTTTGGTTCCAGATGAATCCAACATGGGACCAAAAATGTATTTTTTTCTCTATTTAATTCCCTATTTTCTTGGTCGGGGGTGGACCAACTTTTCTGTAAGGATTTTGTGATCTGCTACAACCTTATTTTTTTTAAAGTAGGGGCAATGGTAGGGAGGAGCATTGCTTAGTGCAAAAAAATCTCTTCATGCAAAAACCGGGATATTCAG
>NW_012116110.1:464493-466813 GCF_000951035.1 Colobus angolensis palliatus | reverse complement strand
TGGCACATGCCTGTAATCCCAGCTACTAGGGAGGCTGAGGCAGGAGAATCACTTGAACCTGGGAGGCGGAGGTTGCAGTGAGCCGAGATTGCACCATTGCCCTCCAGCCTGGGCAGTAAGAGCAAAACTCCTCTCAAAATTAAAAAAAAAAAAAAATTGTGCAGGTGCACAAAGACGTAGCATATATGCGAGATGCACTTGGCACAGAAAATGCTCTTTTACACTGTAGCCCATCAGGGTATCTTTCTAGGCATCTAACAGTTCGATTAAGCTGATACAGGTAATCTGTCAGGCACTAATGGGTCACTCATGATCCTCAGAGCAGCCTTGTAAGGTAGGCAGGGCAGGCATTATTTCCCTCCTTAGGCAGTCAGAAAGGTTCCTGCCCAAATCAAAAGCTGGTTGGTGACAAATGAGGAGAGAATCAGCCAAGATTCTCCGGCGCTGAATTTGGGTTCTTCCCATGAGTTCTGTGCCTCGTGGCCTACTAACTTACCAAGGGAGCAACGCCAAAACGCAGAAGATTCAAACATCAGGGAGAGCGACTGAGTCAAAGGAAAACATTACCTGGTTGGGAATAACACTAAGAAGCCCTACTTTGCCTCAACATTAGAGGATTCGTTCTCTTGTTATACATGGTGATTTCATATTGACTAGATGTTCTTTTGTGTAATAAACTATAGGAAAACATTCTTGTGAAAAGAAGCACCATTTGCAGAAGTGACAGGGCGCCATCATTTCTTTTAAAACCCAAGCATGCCTGGTTTTATTGAACTTGTTCTTGTGTAAGCCATGGCCTGGATCCATTTGCAAACCAGAAGGGGAGGAGAGGAAACTAAA
The DNA here is from genome assembly GCF_000951035.1 of Colobus angolensis palliatus. Taxonomy (NCBI): domain Eukaryota; kingdom Metazoa; phylum Chordata; class Mammalia; order Primates; family Cercopithecidae; genus Colobus; species Colobus angolensis. Next base: position 465,973 of record NW_012116110.1, on the reverse strand, counting down.
AAATTACTTACTAAATAGACATCAAGCACAGAAGCATTGTCATCCTGCACTTCCAGAGTGTTGGGTTCAGTGGTCAAGTAGATGGTCCCCTCTTCCAAGGTAAATGTTGAACTGGAAGGTAACCCTTTGCTGGAAAAATAAAGATGAATGATGAGCATGAGGGCCCCGGAACAAAATCTAAAGACACCTCCAAAGTTGTGGCTAAAGAGGGCAGCTTTTGGGGATGAAAACTTTTGAGAATTTGAAGGAAATATGGTTATACCTGGAGACATGGTCACTTGAGTTTAAAGAATTTGGTTTTAGGCCAGACGCGGTGGCTCATGCCTGTAATCCCAGGACTTTGGGAGGCTGAGGCAGGCAGATCACGAGGTCAAGAGATCAAGACCATCCTGGCCAACATGGTGAAACCCTGTCTCTACTAAAAATACAAAAATTAACTGGGTGTGGTGGCGTGCACCTATAGTCCCAGCTATTCAGGAGGCTGAGGCAGAAGAATCGCTGGAACTCAGGAGGCGGAGGTTGCAGTGAGCTGAGATCGCACCACTGCACTCCAGCCTGGTGACGGAGTGAGACTCTGTCTCAAAAAAAAAAAAAAAAGTATTTGGTTTTACTAGAAGTGTATTTTCTTTCTCTAGCAGCACACGAGATACCTCACTGCATTTTGGAGAGGGGATTTGTGGGCCCCATGCCTTGTGAGTGCTGGGAGGATGTGAATCTAGGGGCTCATTAGTTATCTTTGACTTCAAATGATTGGTTCTTGCTGCTTCAATTTACAGTATTTATACTATCCTAGTTTACAAATGATAACCTTGGGCATCATTAGCACTGATGATTTATCTTTTTTTTCCTCTTTTTCCTCTTTTTTTTTTTTTCTTTTTCAATTACATCAGTGGTTCTCAAACTTACATGTGCCTTAGAATCCACCGGAGGGCTGGTTAGAATGCAATTTCTTGGATCCCTCTCACAAAGCTTCTGAGTCAGAATCTGGCATAGAGCCCATGGATTTGCATTTCTGACAAGTTCCCAGGTGATGCTCACACTGATGGTTCAAGGACCACACTTGGAGTAACAATGAACCACATAAACACAGAGCATTGTGTTATGTCCTCTGCGAGGACAGCTGGAGCGCACCCTTAGTAACTACGACAATACCAAAAGCCAAAGGAATGCAGGTAGACAGTATATTGGAGAGCCAACCGAGGAGAAACCACCCTTGTTTTGTTGTGATATAACCAGTGTTAACTGTTGAAACTGTTGAAGCAACTGGTCCTTTTTTTCTTTACTTTGTTTTTTTGAGATTGAGTCTTGCTCTGTCGCCCAAGCTGGAGTGCAGTGGTGTGATCTCAGCTCACTGCAATACTGCAGTCTCCACCTTGTGGGTTCCAGTGATTCTCTTCCCTCAGGCTCCTGAGTAGCTGGGATCACAGGCGTGCACCACCACGCGTGGCTAATTTTTGTATTTTTAGTAGAGACGGGGTTT
>NW_012116110.1:458380-463972 GCF_000951035.1 Colobus angolensis palliatus | reverse complement strand
ATTATTATATTATGTAATATTAATATATTAATTATAGATAATATTAATATATAATACAATATTATATATAATATTAATAGGCATTTGAAAGATATAAAAGAATATTCTGGAAGCTCTTATATATAAAAGAATATTCTGGAAGTGCTTTTTCTTTTTAAATTTTTATTTTTTTAAAGTTTAATTTTGAAATAACTTTAACCTCACAGAAAAAGGGAAGGAATGCTGAAAAGTCCAGGGTACCCTTTCTATCATTTGACCATATTTGCTTTGTCATTATTTATTTATAAATACCCATAAGCATTTTTTCCTGAACTGTTTGGGGAGACTAAATTGCATACAAGTCATTCCTTTACCCGTAAGCCTATCAGTGTGAATTTCCTAAAAACAAGGACATCCTTTTATATAATACAGTACAATTATCAAAATCAAGAAATGATTTTGATAATTCCATGATATCATGGAATTATATATCCATGATACATAATTAATGATATAATACCATGATCTAATCTATAGTTGATATGGTTTGGGTCTGTGTTCCTCCCATCCAAATCTCATCTTGAATTGTACTCTCATAATCCCCATGTGTTGGGAGAGGGACCTGGTGGGAGATAACTAAATCATGGGGGCAATTTCCCCCCTGTTGTTCTCATGGTAGTGAATAAGTCTCATGAGATATGATGTTTTATAAGGGGTTTCTGCTTTTGCTTCTCTCGCATTCTTCCTTGCCGCCGCCATGTGAGAAGCGCCTTTAGCGTTCCGCCATGATTGTGAGGCCTCCCCAGCCACACGGAACTATGAGTCCATAAAACCTATTTTTCTTCCCAGTCTTGGGTTTGTCTTTATCAGCAGTGTGAAAACGGACTAATACAATAGTCCACATTTAAATTTTGCCAAAAATTTATGTTTTATTATTTATTTATTTTGAGATGGAGTCTCACTCTGTTGCCCAGGCTGGAGTGCAATGGCACGATCTTGGCTCACTGCATCCTCTGCCTCCCAGGTTCAAGTGATTCTACTGCCTCAGACTCCCGAGCAGCTGGGATTATAGGCACCTGCCACCATGCCTGGCTAATTTTCATATTTTTAGTAGAGACCGAGTTTTACTGTTGGCCAGGCTGGTCTCAAATTCCTGGCCTCAAATGATCCACCCGCCTCGGCCTCCCAAAGTGCTGGGATTATAGGCATGAGCCACCGTGTCGGATCCCAAAAGTAATTAATTAATGTTTTGAGAAAGTTTCACTCTCGTCACCCAAGCTGGAGTGCAATGGCACGATCTCGGTTCACTGCAATCTCTGCCTCCTGGGTTCAAGCGATTCTCCTTTCTCAGCCTCCCGAGTAGCTGAGATTACAGGTGCATGCCACCCTGCCTGGATAATTTTCATATTTTAGTAGAGACAGGGTTTTGCCATGTTGGCCAGGCTGGTCTTGAACTCCTGACCTCAGGTGATCCACCCGCCCCAGCCTCCCAAAGTGCTGGGATTACAAGTGTGAGCCACAGTGCCCAGGCTCCAAAATTTATTTTTTTTAAATGATGCTCCATGCATATAAGTGTAATAGATAGCAGAAAGTAATTCTCTTTCTCCTGCCCTCATGTGATCCAGTATTCTCCTCCCTAGAGGCAAACCCACCCATTTTGACAGTATTTTTCAATCTAAAATTTACCTTTTATCTTTGGAAGTTATGAGTAAGCCACTGGCATGGTTAAGACAAAATTAAAATACAAAAATTAATTAGAATATTATTTGAGACTTGACAGGTACATTTATCAATTATTTTAGCTAAAATATAGTATGATTACAGAAAAAAGAAATATCAGATTTACTTAGTATCATAAGGTCAAAATTTGATAAAATCAAATGGGCATCTTTCTTTTTTTTTAAACTTTGTTATTTATACTGTTTTTCACACATATTAGAAGTTTCCTATCTTAGTAAGTAGAATATTTTGAATATCATTAAATTTGGGGGACAAAAATGAGGCTCATTGAGACGTGTATCCAGATTATATAAAGAACTCTTATAACTTAGCAATAAAAAGGCAAATAACCCAATTTAAAAATGAGCAAAGAATCTGGAGAGGTCTCCAAAGAAGACATGAATGGCCAATAGACATATAAAAAGATGCTTAATATCCTCAGTCATAAGGAAAATGCAAATCAAAACTACAGTGAGATACCACTTTCACAGCTACTGGGATAGTTATCATAGAAAATCGGGAAAATAAAACTTGGTGTAGAGGAGGTAGAGCAACCGAAGCCCTCATACACTGTAATGGGAATGTATTCGACAAAACGGTGCAGCTACTTCAGAAAACTGTTTGGGGTGTCCTCAAAGCAATATGATACACCAATTCCACTCCCACATATATATCCAAGAAAAATGAAAACATGTCCACACACAAGCTTGTATATGAGTATTTGCAGTAGCATTATTCATTAAGTAGCCAGAAAGTGGAAACAACTCAAAGATCCACCAATTGATGCATGCACAAATAATTCATAAAACAGAGTATTATTCAGTAATAAAAAGAATAAAGCGCTGATATACGCAACAACATGAGGAAACCTTGAAAACATTATGCCAAGTGAAAGATGCCAGTCATAGAGGACCATATATTACATAATTTCATTTATGCAAAATGTGTAGGAAGAGACAAATCAATGGAGACAGAAAAGCAGACTCATGTATCTGGCTCAATGACATGACAGAGAGTTGGGTTCTGAGATTTCGAGTTCTCTGGTGAAGAGACTGAGTGCAGGCCTGTGGAGGCTGGGGGAGCCATCTGCAATGTCCCAGGGCACATGCTGGTATAGCACAGACATGGGCCAGAGCACCTTCATCCTGGGGATGTTCTGCCCAGAGGTTACACATTGCTGGCCCACAAACCCAGTCTGGCTGGAAGAACTGTTTTGAAGAAGAGATCTGTTGGCCAGGTGTGGTGGCTCATGCCTGTAATCCCAGCACTTTGGGAGGCCGAGGCAGGTGGATCACCTGAGGTCAGGAATTCAAAACCAGCCTGGCCAACATGGCGAAACCCTGTCTCTACTAAAAATACAAAAATTAGTCGGGCGTGATGGTGGGTGCCTGTAATGCCAGCTACTCATGAGGCTGAGGCAGGAGAATTGCTTGAATTCGGAAGACAGAGGTTGCAGTGAGCCGAGATTGTGCCATTGCACTCCAGCCTGGGCGAAAGAGTGAGACTCTGTCTCAAAAAAAAAAAAGAAGAGATTTGTTTTAGTTTGAATGATTGCCAAATTAAGGAAAATGAAATTCCCACAAAAACCCAGTTTCTTTTGAGAAATGAGAAGAGCGGCCAACTGTAAGCCTACATTTCTGAGTAGCAGTGAGATTGCAGCTGCCTTCCTTAGACCGAGCATGTCCTCTGCATTGCTGCAGGGTCCCCACCTCGCTCTTGAGTGTCCTACCCAGCCTGTTACACTCATGCGCACCACCCCTCCCCGTGTGTCTGCCCAACATCTCTACTTCCAGGATGAGGCCCAGGGAGGTGCAGCGGCTTGCCTGGGTTACATGGTCGCTGAACAGAGTTAGGATCTGAACTCTGTTTTCCAATTAACTACCCTTTTTTACAGTCATTGCTGCTGACATTTTAGAAATTTGTCATTGCAGAAACCAAGGTAGCGCAGGCAAATGTGCCTGCCTAGGAGCTTGCAAAATAATTATAGAATACCCACCAAAACAAATATGGTATATGATATTTGGTGTGAGCTGTGGAGATCTTTGTTCTCTTGGGAAGCGTAACAATGAACAGGAAGTTTTGAGGAAAAGTAAGCAAGCAAAATATGCTTTCCAAAACAACATATTTAAAACAATGGATATTAATATTGAACAATGATAATAAAGCTACTTAAGCTTCCAACAATTTAATATTTAAATGAAATTACACATATAAAAGAATTTGGGAAAATCTACAGCCCTAAATGAATAATCAGGCATTTATATAGTAAAGTACCATTAAATGTACGTGGAATAATCTGCAATTATTATTTTCTTGGTATTGAGTGTAAGCTGCATAACCAATTAATCTTTCTATTTGTTATCTTCATTATGCAGGATCTACCAAGTGAGACCAGAGCACAGAATGGCATGTTACTTCCCTAAAACTCTTAGATTAGATATTATCTAGCACCCAAAAAAGATGAGAATACATTTTCAGGAAACAGACACCTAAGCTGAGAAAGCATTAACAGGCAGAGCATAAGCTTTGGAATCAGATGAATCTGACTTTTAATTCTGGCTCTTCGACTTAGTTGTGGGTTATATTGGATAAGTTTCTTAACCCTTCTGAGTAAGAGCTCCAGTTTCCCATATGTAAAATGAGAATAATAATACGGAACAAGTAGGGTTGTTGGAGTGATTTATGGTAATGAATGTAGGGTGCAAATATTTAGTTATTTAATTTGTATTTTTTAGAGGCAGGGTCTGGCTCTGTCATCCAGGCTGGAGTGCAGTGTTGCAATCTTGGCTTGCTGCAGCCTCGGACTCCTGAGCTCAAGTGATCCTCCTGCCTCAGTCTCCCAAGTAGCTGGGACTACAGGCATGTGCCACCAGGCCTGGCTTTTCTTTTTAAAATTTTTTTGGTAGAGATGAGGTCTCCCTATATTGCTAAGGCTAGTGTCAAACTCCTGGGCTCAAGTGATCCTCCCAAAGGCCAAGGGTTTAAGAGTCTGGCTGCCTGCCAGTGTTCTGCACCATTAAGTTTTGCCACAGTTCTCTCGATTCAGACTGTCTGAGGGCTAATTGTACATAATTTGCAACAAGCCACACAGGCCTGTAATGCACTGCCATTACAGGCATGCGCTAGTGCTCGCAGCTGCAAATAGTTATTGAGTATCCATGTATGCACGTTGCACCTAGAATGGATCCTAGCACCTAGAATACAGAGATCAAATTTTAAAAGTTTGTGCCTCATGGAACTTACATAGTATTAAAGAAGACAGACAATGAGATAAATATTTAAAATATGTATTATGTTGGCCAAAAGTGCTAAGGAGAAAAAAAAAATACACACAGAAGAAAGATAGGAAGTGAGTAGCAGAGGCCAACTCCAAACAGCAAACTGTCTTTGCTCTGCCAGCACAGGATCTCAGGCATGAGCCACATCCTCCACAGGACACTTATCAAGCCCTCTCAAGTGTCCCTGGGTGGGGACAGACACCTCTGATCAACAGTTCTCTCTAAAGATCACATTCTAACTGCCACTCTTTTCTTGGCCTCACTAACCTCTTTTAAAGGCTGGAGGTGGGTAGTCACCTGAAGAATGTAGAGCTGTTTTTCCGCCATTCAAAAACCAGTTTTGACCTTTGCAAGTGCTACAGTCTCACATTTACTTTTGTTTTGGGCTTTAGCCAAAACAGATACTAAAAATATTTCATTTTAACATTGTGACATTATTTTCAGCAAAGAGAGATTAGTAAAGGTTACATGCATTACTGAAGGGACAGGTGTAACTTTCCTAATTAAGAAATGTTTCACTGATGGCCATCAGAGAAATGCAAATCAAAACCACAATGAGATACCATCTCACACCAGTTAGAATGGCCATCATTAAAAAATCAGGAAACAACAAGTG
>NW_012116110.1:444773-457781 GCF_000951035.1 Colobus angolensis palliatus | reverse complement strand
AAAAACTCAGAAGCCTAAATTAGCCAAACAGGAGATGGTCCTTTGATCATTTTGAAATGTAAAATTTTAAGGTCACATATTTTTAAGATAAGAAATCTGTCTGGTGAAAATGTATTACCTAGTTATTAATATAGATGTGACATTTATTACTAAAATTTAAAATCACTTAATAAAATAATTTCATTTTGTTAAAATATTAAAAAAAAAAAAATCAGCCATTGTCAGAATATTTACACCATGAAAATTGACAAAACTACAAATCAGGGCTTGACTTATTGTTTTATTGATTGCCTAGACTTAAGAATGTGAGGACAAAAAGTGTTACTAATAAAGATTAAACTCAAAAGTATGTTGCGTTTGTATCCACTATTTTGTGAAAAGCACAAAAATTGGAAAAACATTTTTTTGGTTATTAAAAACTATATAATTCAATTGGGCAAAGAAGTTGATGATGCCATTAATGAAATAAGTGAAGTTCTAACATCTGTTTTTGTTATTTCACTTTCTTCTCACCCTTTAACAAAAATAAAAATATCCATCCATCAATATATTTGTCAGAAATATACTCATTCACTGATAATTTGAGTGACTTCTTTGATGGAATAAGTACTAATCAACTATTTATGTGTAATATGATTTTTTTTTCAAATCATGGTTGAATTACAAATATAGACTAGCTAAAGAATCAAGATTTTGGCAAAAAATAAAGTTGTGATTTAAAAATCAAATTGTTATATTAATTTGTTAAAAATTGTACAACTTATTATTTGCAAGTTGTGTGCTACATTTTTTATTAGAATTCGAAATAAACTATGTAATTATTAAAAAAAAAAAAAAAGAAATGTTTCACATAGGACATAAAGTCTTACCTAGGCCTCAAGAACCTATAAACTGTATGCAGGAATATGTATGTGAATGTCCATTGTGGCTTAAACAATAACGAAATGTAATTATCAAAAGAATAAGGAGATAATGCAAGAATAAGCCATCTAATTCAAATAAACGCATCCATAGTCTACAGTAAAGTCTTCTCTTGAAGATGCCCCAAGCAGTAAAGGTAATATAATTTTTTTTTTTTTTGAGATGGAGTCTCGCTGTCACCCAGGCTCGAGTGCAGTGGTGCAATCTCCGCTCACTGTAACCTCCACCTCCCAGGCTTAAGCGATTCTCCTGCTTCAGCCTCTCAAGTAGCTGGAACTACAAGCATGCACCACCATGCCCAGCTACTTTTTTTTTTTTTTGTAGTTTTAGTAGAGATGGGGCTTCACCATGTTGGCCAGGCTGGTCTTGAACTCCTGGCCTTGGGATATCCACCCACATCAGCCTCCCTGAGTGCTGGGATTACAGGCGTGAGAAACCGTGTATGGCCAGTACTATACATTTAAAAAAAGGATTTTCATTTAAATGTCTATGACATTGATCAATTTAATATTCATTGCTTCTCAGTTCTGACTTTGGGAAGTATTCTTGCTTTTGTCCTGATATTTTTACTGCATTGTTGATTTCCTGGGCACAAGCCTATTTAGAATCAATTTCTAATTTATCTGGCTGAGAGTTTCCTAGGTTCTGTTTTAGGGGTCACTTACAAGCAAAGATACCTCTCTTGGGAGGAATGTCCTGAAAATCTAGTGGTCAGGTCAGAGTGCCCACCATTTCTCAGACTCGCGGCTTGGGAAGATCCAGTTATAGAAGCAAATTTATGTGACTGGGTTTAGGAGTCTGGCTGCCCGCCTAGGTTCTGCACCATCAAGTTTTGCCACAATTCTCTTGATTCAGACTATCTGAGGGCTAATTGCATGTAATTTGCAACAAGCCACACAGGAAACTGTTAATCTACTCAGCTCTGTTCTTCCCTTGTAAAAACACAGAAACTGCCAACTCTTCTCCGGCTCTGTGCTCTGCTCTCTGAACAAGTCATAAACTTCCCACAGGTGAGAGCAGTGCAGGAGCAGCGATTTTTCTTCCTGGCTCTCTCTCTAGGAGGGAACGTTAATGGCACCCTGATGCCACGCAGGCCTCTGTCATTTACAAAAAAAAAAAAAAAAAAGATTCTTTTCTTTTGGTAATCAGCAACATTAGTTTGGCTTCACTGGAGAGCATTAGCCTGGCTGGACCGCTGAAAACAGTCATTGATAATTTTCATAGCCTGGAACACTCTGATTTCCGTTTGCAGACCTAATAAGTGTTTTATAGCTAATTCTCATGAGAGCATTTGTTCAGGGAACATATGGTACTATCCACAGTTTTTGTCTTTTAAAAGTCATTCTCCCACTGCCTCAATTTGTTTTAATCAAAGTAATAAACATCATAATTAAGCATACAACACAGATGACTTCTGATGAAAAGCAACAACCTCCTGCCCTCCCCACCCCCACCCTCCGCCATTCCCTAGGGGCAGCAGCCCTTTTGAGATTTCTCTTAATATTTTCTGGTGATTCCCTTCATGTCTTTTGATTAATCAGGTGATAAAAGATTCTTAACCTAAGGCAGCATCCATTGATTCACTAGGAAGGACATTTACCCTCTTCTACCCCGTGTCTTCTCCCAAGGTTTGCTATTTATATTTTATTTTGCAACTGTAAATAACATATCTAGTGAGCCTTTTTATTCCATCAACCACATACCGTATCCTTTAACTCCCCACATTATTTCATCTTTGTCCCTGCTTTCCCCTCTCACTTCATATTAGACACACTTAAAAAAAACCAAACAACTTTTCTCTCTACTTTGTCAGGGCTGTTCATATGTTCATATTTATATCCTATCTTGCAGCTATAAGAAAATTGCTCCCTTTTTGTCCACAGATTGGTTCTAAAATTAGAAATTCAACACATACGGTTTAGAGTATTGTGACTATATAAATATTATATACTGCTTGGCCAACAGTGAGCTAGGGTCACATTTCCCTCTCTGGGTTCAGAGTCATAATAGCTGGGTCATGCAAAGAAAACCGTTTCCCAAATCAAAGTTAAATGGAGTCTTTTTTTTCCCCCTACGTTTGCTTAAATTCATGCCACATTTTAGGCTGCTTCATGTTAGGAGGTTTTCGTCCTTCAGAAACTGTCATATGGGGAAGAAACCTCAGAGAACATCCAGGCAAAGGACAGAGGCCTCGATACAAGCTCTGCGTCTTTGATTACTGGTTACAATGCTGGGCAAGTTATGACACTGAGCTCCTGGTTCCTCATCTGTGGGTGGGAAAGATGCACAGCCCATCTCACAAGGCCAGCAAGAGGATCAGTTTGGATAGTGCAAGACAAAGGTCTGCTTGCATAGACAGATTTATCATAAGACCTTGGAAAGAATTCCTTTTCTGCTCTTAGTTTAGCTACCAGAACATTAACTGATAACAAATGTAGACAGGAAAGCCGTTCCTGCAGAGAAAATCCACAAATACAGCCTGGTCTCACCTAATGGCTACAAAGGCTTGTTTAGTACCAGAGCCACACTCTGCTTACGGGCAAGCCCATTCCAGCATGACCCAGGCGCTTCTGAAGTGATGGTCAAACCAACACCTTGTGCCCCACTCGGAAAAAGCTCACCTTTGGTTGGGGCAGGGAGTGGGTGATGATACTATACGGTGTGGAAATTCTCAAGCACTAGCGCTAGAGCTCCTGCTGCAGCCTGGACAGTGTCGGCGTGTGGCAAATCTCATGCTCCTGCCAGGACAGAGCAGCTCCTTCATGCTCAGCCCTTGGCTGAGTGTGTGGGCACTTCTACAAGACCCCCCAACGTGGACCCAGGGAAGTAGAAAAGCTTTGACCACAGTCACTGCACCCAGAATGCTTAGCCGCCTACCATCAAACAGGAGGCTTTCAGAGATCTGCTTGTTTCTGCCTTTTTCTCACTTTCAGCCCTGAGCATGGCTGCTGCTCTTCCCCACTCTCCCACTTTTGCTATTTTTAGACAAGGAGACTGCCTGTTTCTAATGAAGGCAGCAGAGCAGCACAGCAGCAGGCTCTCTTCTGGTATCAACTGATGGCTCCCCTCCCCCGAAGTGAGCACCAGAGGCACGAAGCCTGCTGCAGGCACAGCTCAGAGGGCAGCACTTACAACCCACAGGCAGGAAGAGAGTCAAACAGTGTTTCCAGGTTTATTCATTGTGAGGACAGAAGCCACGATGGCTCAGAGAACTCGCAGTGACTGAGCTCCTGCCACCAGCAGCCTCAGAGGTGAGCAGAGGGCCCCCTCTCCCTTTGAGGGGAGTGAGTGTGTGTGTGTGTGGCTGGAGGGAGAAACCTTTTCAAAGAGGAACCCTCATCCAAGTTCAGGGACCTTTTTCACCACGTATCTCCATGAGATTTTTCTTTCCAATATCATACCCCAACATGTACACACACAAGCACAGGTTTAAAGCTAGCAGGCATTGTTGACTGTGATGTTTATACTGTGATGACTATATTACACATGTTATTTCATTTACTCATTAAAAAGAACCCTGTTGGGTGAGGTCTCTGGCTATTTATTTTGTACATTTGAGTATTAAGACTATCTTGTCTGACCTCTGGTGGCATTTGGATTTGAACGTAGGTCTGACTGGAGTAATATGTCCCATACATATTGCTTTGAGCCATCCAATCACTGCAGAAAATTAGCCCTTTCCTGTGTTTCTAAGCTATCCCCAGCAACCAAGTTTCAATTATAAAAAAGAATAAGAGATACAGAAATCCATTTCCCAATGACAAATCTATTTCTATAGACAAGTCTTGATTATTTGATTTCATCAAAGGAACAAGGAATAGATGTTAAACAACAGAAACCTCGACACCCCCACTCATACCACATACAGAAATTAATTTGAGATGAATCACAGACAAACTGTGAAAGTTAAATCTAGAAAGCTTCCAGGAGAAAACAAAGGATAACGTTTTCATGTCCTTGGGGGCATGTCTAAGAAGGGGCAGAAGGGAACTTGCTGGTGGGATGGGGGAATGTTCTTTATCTTGATCTGGGTGATGGTGACTTGGGTACATAATTTTCAAAATTTATGGAACTATAAAGATTTCTGCATTTTTACTATATATAAATTTTACTTTAATAATGAACTGTCAGCATAATAAATAGTATCTGCTTTTCTCCCTACAAAACTACCAATCATCCATTCAAATGTATACTGAGTGCCTACCTCATTCCAAGTGCTGGGCTTAAACCAAAAAATAAGCAGACATGGTCAGAACACCAACTGAGGGAGCTTCCCAAAATGTTGGGGCAACAACCTAAGTGTGCCTTATTTGATGAATGGTTAAAGAAAAACTGTGGTATACATATACAAAGGAATAGTATTCATCCTTAAAAAAGAAGGAAATTCTGCCACTTGGAACAACATGGATGAACCTGGAGGACATATGCTAAGTGAAATAAGCCAGACTCAAAAAGACAAACAGTGCGTGAACTCATTTGTAAAATCTAAGAAAGCTGAACTCATAAAAGCAGAAACTAGAATGATAGTTACTGGTGGAAAGAAGAGGAAGTGAGGAGGTGTTAGCCAAAATGTATGCCAGATGAGGAAGTTCTGGAGATCTGAGGCACAGCATGATGACCATAGTTAATAATCATGTATTGTATACTTGAGATTTGCTAGGAGTGTTGATCTTAAGGGTTCTCACAACACAAAAAATATACTCACGTGAAGTGGCAGATACGTTAATTTTCTTGATGTGGTAATCATTTTACAATGTATCACCTTAAATATATACAATTTTCAGCTGGGCGCAATGGCGCATGCCTGTAATCATTCCCAAATTCCTAAATGTGACCCTATCTGGGAATGAGTTTGCTGCAGACGTAATTAGTTCAGATGAGGTCATACTGGACTAGGGTGCCTCCTACTTCAGTATGACTGGTGTTCTTATAAAAAGGAGAAATTTGGGCATAGACAGAGAGACAGACACACAAGGAAAGCTCCATGGAAGATAAAGGCAGAGATATACAAGCCAAGGAATGTCAAAGATTGCCAGCACACCACCAGAAGCTAGCAGAGGGGCATGGAACAGATTCTTCTTTACAGCCTCAGAAGGAAAACCCTGTTGACACCTGGATCTCGAACTCCTGGCCTCCAGAACTGTGAGACAAATTTCTGTTGTTTAAGCCATCCAGTTCATGGTACTTTGTAAGGGCAGCTTAGCAAACTAATACTGGTGGTATAAATGCCTGAAGGACAAGCTGGCCTCGGCAAATAGGCTGACTCACTGACTTTCCCTCCATAATACCACCTTGGGAAAAAAGAACTTCTCACTGACATGCATTCATAAATAAACACCTTAACTTTTAGGAAGTTTATACTTTAGGCCACTGAAAAAAAGTACAATTCATATTTCTTGCTAAACACTACATTTTCTGTCTTTAAAAAGTAAGACCAGGCTGGGTGCAGTGGCTCATGCCTGTAATTCCAGCACTTTGGGAGGCTAAGGCAGATGGATTGTTTGAGTCCAGGAGTTTGAGATCAGCCTAGGCAACATGGAAAACCCTGTTTCTACATTTGCTGGGCATGCTGGCACGCACCTGTAGTCCCAGTCACTTGGAAGGCTGGGGTGGGAGGGCTGTTTGAGCTCACAAGGCTGAGGCTGCAGTGAGCTGTGATCATGCCACCGCACTCTAGCCTGGGTGACACAGCAAAACTGTTTCAAAACCAACCAACCTAACAAACAAAAACCTAGAACAAAAAGCAAGGCCCTTCTTCAGTAAAATCCAGCAAACATTTTTTTTAAACCTTTTTTATTGACCAGGAAATGCTAGATAGCGTTTGTGTCTTAGCTTTCAGACTCTACTCAGGTTGTCACCATGTCAATGTGCTAAAAACACATGGTTGAAATGAGTACCCTCAGCATGTAAGTGGTATCCTGCAGTCAAAACCCACATTACTATTAGGTCTGCAGAAGCTGCTGGAAAAAATATAATATGAAAACAGATTAGAAAAGCAGCTTTGCTCTCTCAGATGTACACTGTGATTATAACTGTTCAGAGCTATTGGAAAATCATAAACAGAATTGATTTTCTGTGCTTGCTAGCTTCAAAGAGGTGCAGAATGACAGGAAAGTTCTCTCATTCGTGGCTAGGCTGACACCAAACAAATTACGAGTTCTGATCTGACTAATCAGAAAATGTCACAGAAGCTACTGGTCTCTGTTATACAGGTCGACACCTGTCCTGAGTCACTAGGAACATAAGCAGTTTAGGGATAGACATACTTGCTCTGGTTTCTAAATCATGGTACAGCTTTAGTAACCTCTGGCATTGGTTCTTTTATATACTATAAAAGTTGACCTTGACCCTTTCTGTAAGTTAAGAATCAAGGCTAGGTGTGTTAGAATCTGATGTTAGTAACACTCCAATCACTTAAATAGTGGTTCTCAAGCTTTAATGTGCATTAGAATTGACAACAGGAAGCTGCATTTTAAACACCTTGTTTCGGAAGAAATGCTGGCTTAGAGAAATGGTAAAGCAGGGCGATGTGCAGTCTAGAAACGGTGTGGTATGCTTCTAAGAATGACTGAGGACCAGAATGATCCATCTTAGCAAGAATGAAGATTAAGGCTGAGTATGGTGGCTCACACCTGTAATCCTAGCACTTTGGGAGGCCGAGGTGAGAGGATTTCTTGAGTCCAGGAGTTTGAAACCAGCCTGGGCAACAGAGTGAAACCCCATTTCTACAAAAAATTAGCCAGGCATGGTGGCACGCACCTGTAGTTCCAGCTACTTGTGAAGCTGGGGTGGGAGGATCGCTTGAGCCTGGGAAGTGAAGGTTGCAGTGAGCCAAGATCATGCCACTGTGCTCCAGCCTGGGTGACAGTGCGAGACCCTGTCTCCCCGCCCCTGAAAAAAATGTTGAGTAAGATATGGGTCAAAGGGAACTGCTGAAGGCCCTGCCTGTGCCTCCTGGCTTGGTGCTAACTGCTCTAGTGCTGGTGTTTAGAGTCTGTAGGGGTTAGCATTCTGGTTCAGGAGGCTGGGGCCTGGCTGGTGTTCAGGAGCTCTGAATTCCACTTAGGTCAGATATGTAACCATTTACCATGTCACACTGAATAAATCCTACCTTCCAGAAAGCACATATAAGTAAACTAATAAATAATTAGGCCCTTGATTAAGAACCATGAACATGCTGCCCATTATTTTACACTGTTTAAAGACCTGACTTCTTGTTATGTATTAATGTGCTTAGCCATCTGTAAATACAAATATTAATGTTTACAAGCTGTTACTGAAACGATATACCCTTTTCCCATGTTTTTGACCTACTCTTGAAAAGTCTAAATTATCCATTTTCAGAGTCCAATTTAAGCTTTAGTTATTTTGGATAATGCCTATCTTTCATAGGTATGTCTAAATCCTATTTACATAAAATTTCTTAATGGCTATTACTAAAAATGCTCTCAAAATATTTATCATTGATGCATTTACATATCTACAGCCTCTCCTTAGATTTTTTTTCTTGTTAATGTGTTTTATTTTATTTTTTTGAGATGGCGTCTCGCTCTGTCACCCAGGCTGGAGTGCAGTGGTGCGATCTCCGCTCACTGCAACAGATGAGGTTGTTGTATTACGTCTGAGCTGATGCAGGAGCAGGCACTGGAAGGCTTTAGTTCTTGCCTTGTGGTCTCCCCTTCTAACCAGCATTACTTAGCTGGGGCTTGCTTGGGCAGTCACTTTATCTTTCTGAGCTTCTTCTTATCCCTATCACAGTGATAAAAATCACTCTCCTTATTCACAACAGGGTTGATGTCAACAATAATATGTGCAAGTGTCTACCATCTGCTTGCCCTCAGAAGGCACCTATTAGATGTCCTTGCGCATGCTGGAGGTGCCTGAATTTACCCTCCTCATTGTCTCCTGGTCCCTGCAGCAGTTGGAAAAATTCAGTGAGGTTGATTGTTACAAAATTTGTTCCTTGTGTTCAATACATTTTAGTTGTTATTAGTATTATCGTTGAAGATAATTATATAAAGAAACACATGTTATAGACTTGACTGGCTCAGAAGGAGTTGTGTACCAGTAAAGGTTTAACAACCGGCATTTGGAGGAAAAACCCATGTGCATATGTATGTACATAAGGTTTTTATTTTTTTATTTTTATTTTTTTGAGACAGAGTCTTGCTTGCTGTGTTGCCCAGGATGGAGTGTGGTGGTATGATCTTGGCTCACTACAACCTCTGCCTCCCAGGTTCAAGAGATTCTTCTGCCTTAGCCTCCCAAGTAACTGGGACTACACGCATGCACCACCACACCTGGCTAATTTTTGTATTGTTCGTAGAGATGGGGTTTCACCACATTGGCCAGGCTGGTCTTGAACTCCTGACCTCAGGTAATCCACCTGCCTCGATCTCCCAAAGTGCCTGGACAACATAAGGTTTTTAAAATAAACTTTACTAATAAAGAATGTGGGCCGGACATGGTGGCTTAGGCCTGTATTCCCTGCCTTGGGAGGCTGAGACAGGCAGATCACTTGAGGCCAGGGGTTTGAGACCAGCCTGGCCAACATGGTGAAACCCCATCTCTACTAAAAATACAAAAATCAGCTGGGCATGGTGGCGTGTTCCTGTAGTTCCAGCTACTTGGGAGGCTGAGACACAAGAATCGCTTAAACCCAGGAGGCAGAGGTCACAGTGAGTCGAGATCGTGCCACTGCACTCCAGCCTGGGTGACGAGAGCGAAACTCCATCTCAAAAAAAAAAAAAAAATGTGTAGTAGAAAATTTAAAATAATAAAATACACAATAATTTTTGCCATAAGTTCCATATAACCAATTGATTGTCACAGAATGCTTTTCTAGATTTTTGCAGTTTCATATCTTTAGCCAATCTATGACTGCAACTGGTAAATAATGAAGTTCCATTTCAACATGGTATTGGTTGATATTTTCCTTTATGTTAATAGGACAAAAATAAAATAAAGACATCAGTCAGAAATTCATTCTTTCGTCAACGGTATGAGAGACATTTTTGCTGAAGGGAAATATAATTTTCAAATACTAGATTATTTCCTCAAAGAAATAAGTGTGCTTTTGTCAATGTCACAGCTATAGATACAAAGCATTTCTAAATTTAGAAAACAGATAATCAACAAAACAATAAACCTAGGCTTAATTTATGGCACTTTTCAACTGCTGTGAAATAAATATTTCTACGTTAATACATCAAGGTGATGCCACTGAACGCCAGGAGGCAATGCACAGTAGCCCACCATTAGATAGTATATTCATGATGTAGATAAATATACACAAATTATCTCAAGAGCATAGATAATAGTAGGTAAGTAGTGGAATAATTAAGAAGAGATCAGTTTTGACTATTACCTTTTAAAAAATACAGTTCATTTAACTGTAAGTTTATACAATTTGATTGTTAATAATGGCTGTTCTTCATGGCATTGGTACCAAAACAGATATATAGACCAATGGAACACAACAGAGGCCTCAGAAAGAACACCACACATCTACAACCATCTGATCTTTGACAAACCTGACAAAAACAAGCAATGGGGAAAGGATTCCTTATTTAACAAATGGTGTTGGGAAAACCGGCTAGCCATATGCAGAAAACTGAAACTGGACCCCTTCCTTATACCTTACACAAAAATTAACTCAAGATGGATTAAATATTTAAACATAAGACCTAAAACAATTAAAACCCTAGAAGAAAATCTAGGCAATACCATTCAGGACATAGGCATGGACAAAGACTTCATGACTAAAACACCAAAAGCAATGGCAACAAAAGCCAAATGGACAAATGGGATCTAATTAAACTAAATAGCTTCTGCACAGCAAAAGAAACTAACATCAGAGTGAACAGGCAAGGCAACCTACAGAATGGGAGAAAATTTTTGCAATCTATCTATCTGACAAAGAACTAATATCCAGAATCTACAAGGAACTTAAACAAATTTACAAGAAAAAAACAACCCCATCAAAAAGTGGGCAAAGGATATGAACAAACACTTTTCAAAAGAAGACATTTATGCCACCAACAAACATATGAAGAAAAGCTCATCATCACTGGTCATTAGAGAAATGCAAATCAAAGCCACAAATGTGGTACCATCTCATGCCCGTTAGAATGGCGATCATTAAAAAGTCAGGAAACAACAGATGCTGGAGAGGATGTGGAGAAACAGGAATGCTTTTACACTGTTAGTGGGAGTGTAAATTAGTTCATTCATTGTGGAAGAGAGAGTGGCAGTTCCTCAAGGATCTAGAACTAGAAATACCATTTGACCCAGCAATCCCGTTACTGGGTATATACCATAAGGATTATAAATCATTCTACTATAAAGACACATGCACATGTATGTTTATTGCAGCACTATTTACAATAGCAAATAATTGGAACCAACCGAAATGTCCATCAATGATAGACTAGACAAAGAAAATGTGGCACATATACACCATGGAATACTATGTGGCCATAAAATAGGATGAGTTCATGTCTTTTGTAGGGACATGGATGAAGCTAGAAACCATCATTCTCAGCAAACTAACACAGGAAGAGAAAACCAAACAACGCATGTTCTCACTCATAAGTGGGAGCTGAATAATGAGAACATATGGCACAGGGAGGGAAGCATCATACACTGGGGCCCGTCGGGGAGGGGGGCAAGGGGAGGGATAGCATTAGGAGAATTACCTAATGGGGATGACTGGTTGATGGGTGCAGCAAACCGCCATGGCACACGTGTATCTATGGAACAAATCTGCACGTTCTGCACATGTATCCCATAAGTTAAAGTATAATAAAACAAATAAATAGATAAATAAACAAAATAATGGCTGTTATTAACAATTGGCTTGCAAAATTTGACTCTAGCAAGCCAGAAGATGCGGGCTGTGGCATGCCACTGCATGAAGGCAAGAGGAAAACATTAGGAATCAATTTTTGCGTAATATATTCAAGTTGCTGCTTCCATTGGAATCACTGTGGCTGCTGGCAACATGCTGGAGAGGTGGGTATCAGTCAGGGAGTCACAGATCCTGGTGGGACCCCAGAAAAATCACAGGGTGTGCTCAAATCCATATGTTTATATGTAATTTCTTAACAGAGATTAAAAAACACAACTAAATGAACACGATTTTTAAAAGCAACAGCCCATTTTCTTCAATTCTAAAAATGGAAATCTGAAAAAGGCTACACACCATCATGTATGGAATACAATATATAGTGAGGGAATAAAGTTCACATTTGGATGAACAAAAGTTCCATCCATCTTGGTATTCCTGACCTACTTTGCCTTACCAACACTTTTCCTCCTATTGCAGGAAAGATTATCTCAGATGACTGCATGTATATTGCTTGGGTAGGACAATTTCCTACTAATTGCCAGGAACAACCAAACCCCAGTGGTAATCATCAAAGCTTAGGCCAATCCTGTTACAAGTACACAATGAATACGCATCTAAAAGACTTGGCAAAGTGCCTGGTCTTGACAACATGTAATTAACCCTAGCTATAATTCTAGATGGCACAGAGTTTCAGTGAGAAACAATTTAAGGAAAAACACATGTTCCTTTAAACAATTTTAGATTTCATCAGTCAATGATTTTAGAAAGTTATTATCATCCTTTATAACATATAAGAACATGTCAATGGAAAAGCCATTGGATTCAGAGTTGAAGAACTAGATTCTGGTCTTGATTCTGCCACTACCTAGCTGTGTGATGTTAAGTAAGTAATGTCACCTCTATGCACCCTGGTTTTCCAGTTTCTAAAGTAAGGGTGTTGGGGTAAGTAAGGGCTATTTTTTAATGAAAAAATCAACCTCAACAACTAAAACAATTTCATGTCCTATGAATTAGAAATTCAACAAATATGTCCTCAATGTTACTCACTTGGACAACCATTACAGATTTTTTAAAGTCGCATTCCCTTTTGTTCTTCTGAACAAACACTGATTCCCCTTGTTTCCAAATGTATATTTGATCTTTTTTCAATGTTTATTATCAGTCTTCCCCACTGAAGTTTGTTTACTTATGAGAACAAGGCTCTCTTTCCCGTAGATCATAAAGCAATTCCTGGAAGG
>NW_012116110.1:443315-443683 GCF_000951035.1 Colobus angolensis palliatus | reverse complement strand
TAGGTATTACCATCCCAGTTGCATACATGAAGCACAGGAGGCCCTCAGGAGCTATGCACTGTGCCCAAAGACACAGGTTGCCAACCCAGGTTTGGCGGGATAGTAAATATATAACCTCCCTTACAATGCCTCTCTCTACAAATAAAACCCCCAGCAGGACACAGGCAAGACAGGCAGAGTGAAATCCAGTAGAGAATCTTGGAGAGGTTCAGTGCTTGGAGATTTCACTCTTAAAGTCTCTCATGAGACATAACTAGGAGCTGAGATAGGATGACTCTTTTGAAGTGGTCGATGTGACATTTACTAAGCAAAACTTTACAGTCAACGGATGCAAAATAAATAAATAAATAAATAAATAAATAAATAAA
>NW_012116110.1:428436-442915 GCF_000951035.1 Colobus angolensis palliatus | reverse complement strand
CCAGATTTAAGCGATTCTCCTGCCTCAGCCTCCTGAGTAGCTGGGATTACAGGCATGCACCACCATACCCGGCTAATTTTTGTGTTTTTAATAGAGACAGGGTTTTGCCATGTTGGCCAGGCTGGTCTCGAACTCCTGACCTCAACTGATCCACCCACCTCAGCCTCCCAAAGTGCAGGGATTATAGGTGTGAGCCACCGTGCCTGGCCCCAGAACAGGTTCTTAAATAGCTAGTTTGATCCTTGATTTAAACATCAAAACAATTCTATGGTATGGGGATTATGATTCCACTTTATATAGATGAGGAAAAGGACTTTTAGAGAAATTGTGGAAACATGCCCAAGGTTATACTAACATAAATGGCTTTAACCAGAATTCTGAGCCAGATCTGAGTCTTCTCTTTTCTTTCTCCACACTATTAATACAAATTATAGTGAACTTTTTGCCCACTCAGCACTCCTTTCTTCTGTTGGTAAGAGCAGCTCACTGGGCTTTTGGGGAGCAATCCTTCTGGTATTCTGTGTAGTCCCGCTGGGAATGCACATCAGAGTACCTCACCCCCATGGGGGTGAGCCTTTGACTCATCAATGTAGGCTCATCTGACTCTCAGAGAAATCTGAATCTTGGGCAGTGTGATGAATGATGTCAAGTGGTAGGAGCTGAGTAATAACACCGGTATGTCCATGAGTCTGAGGCTTGCCAGAGAAAGAGAATGTCTTCTAGAAGATGCTGTCCATGGGTCTGAGATTCTCTAGAAGCAAGCCTGATGAAAGCATGGAGTGACAGATTCCCCGAACTGCTGGATTCTCACCCTGTAGCAGTGTCTGGGAGAGGGCAGAGGCTCCATAAATAATTGCTCAATGAATGGTTGAATCCTCTGAGCTGCTGTATTTCATATTCTTCCCTTGGCTTGGTAGTTTAGCTTTTTCTTTAGATTATGTGAACTAATTCTTATCTTCCTCATGATTTTCTTTGCTACTTCAGTTTCTCTTGCTTGTAAGCAGAGAACTCTATCTGATACCTATTATTTCCACGGAGTTGTTACATAAGGACTCAGCCTTATGGAGTTCTGATTGTCTATAGCAATGCCCTTCACCTATTATTCTCACCCAAGGAAGGAAGCTGTAGAAAACTCCTCAGTTGGGGCAGCAAGGAACTGCAATCTGTTATGAGAGATCATTTATTAGATGGTGTAAAGGTCCCCACAAAAAAGTCCAGCTACAATATGTGGGGAAGTAGTTTATTCCCACAGTGCCCTTGATTCATTCATAGGTTGAAACAACTACAACGGGTATCCAAAAATGGCACACATGCCTGAAAAACTTCTTTTCCCCAACCCCAAATTCTGGAAACTGGGACATTTGAACTATAACATTCAAAACTGTACATATTCAGTTTTATATGGATTGGGATTCTATGGCAGGTGAAAATGTGATCTGCATAATAAATCAATCACAGTTAAACTCAGCTGCAAAAAGACCCAGGGTATTAATATTTGGCAGATTACTTATTCATCTTCTCTGCACACAGCTGTATACTGAGTTTCCCATCATTACAAGTAAAGCCTCAAGAGACAGTTTTAGAACACAATCCCCCAACATTTACATTATAACAAAGTGTTACTATAATGCATGATTGCGGTATAGGTTTCTGTGATGTCGTTTTGAGAGAGGAAGCACCCACGCCTTTTTGTTTAAAACTAACCTCCATACTATATCCAGATTTTGTTTATTTTCCTTAATGCCCTTTTTTTGTCCCAGAGTCCCACTCTGGATACCATGTGACATTCAGGTGTCACATCTCCTTGGGCTCTCATAGACTGATGGTTTCTTAGACTTCTTGTTTTTGATGACCTTGACAGTTCTGAAGCGTACTCATCAGGTATATTGCAGAATGTCCCACAGTTTGGGTTGCTTGATGTTTTTCTCATGATTAGATACAGTATATGTAAGTTTTTGGAAGGAAGATCACAGAGGTAAAGTACCACTGCAAAGGTACCCCCACCTCCCTTTCCAGGCTGTACTTTTTGGAAGCAAGCCACTAAGTGTGGCCCACTCTTAAAGGATGGGGTGCTGTGTTCCACTTCCTTCAGGGTGGAGTAGCTATATACAGTATTTGGAATTCTTCTGTATGGGAATTTTGTCTCTTCTCCTCCATTTATTTATTTATTCAATCATATATTAATATTAGTATGGCCTCCTAGATATTTATTCTTTGGGTTATAACTCAAAACTGTGTTATTTTATTGCTCAAATTGTTCCAATTTTAGCCATTGAAAGCTCTTTCAGTCGGCCCCTGTGCCCTCTGACATACCCCCATTGTTCTGCTTTTTGAATACAAATAGCCTTTTTTTTTCTTTCTTTCTTTTTTGAGATGGAGTCTCACTCTGTCACCCAGGTTGGAGTGCAGTGGTGCAATCTCAGCTCACTGCAACTTCCGCCTCCTGGGTTCAAGCGATTCTCCTGCCTCAGCCTCCTGAGTAGCTGGTATTACAGGTATGCGCCGCCACGCCTGGCGAATTTTTGTATTTTTAGTAGACACGGAGTTTCATCATGTTGGCCAGGCTGGTCTCGAACCCCTCACCTCAGGTGATCCACCTGCCTCGGTCTCCCAAAATGCTGGGATTACAGGTGTGAGCCGCTGCGCCCGCTGCCTTTTTTTAATAGATAAGGATAGATACCTGTATTTTTGGATGGTTTGTGTATGGAAACACTGAGGAACTAGGCTGAACCTTCTCATCCTTAAACACAAAGATCTTGTATCACTTTACAGTTAATTCAGAAGTTTAAGATTGACTTCATTTATTTCATTGTTCATTTATGGGACAAAATCTGTACAACAGCTGTGTGTTGGGGTTTGGAACTGGCTTCGTTTCCTTAAGTCATTCCCAGCCTGTGATTGATACTGGAGTTCAGGCTGAAAGGCTTGGTCTTGCAGATCTAGACTACCCATCAGAAGTGGCAATGGTGAGTTAAACTCTACTAGAACGTTAGCCTTTTCAGGGATACCCTCTGCCCCCATCTTCACCTCAGACTTTCAAATTAAATCACAGAACTAATTGAGTCACAGAATATATATCTTACATATATTCTCTTCATTGTACTAGATAGTCATATGTATTTTCTTATCTCATCCTCACATCAATCTTGTGAAGTCGATATTATCTGTAGATGAGGTGATTAAGGTACAGGGAGGTAAAGTAGTGTAGCTGGTCAACAGCAGAGTGGCATTCTAATTCAAAAGCCTCTATGCTAGGTGACCTGTTCAAGCAGAAAACCATGGCCATATAACCTTACAATTTCCTCAAAGGATGCACATCCTGCCAAGTGGTGGCAGCTTAAGGCTCAGGCCTACGTAAGGCCACATGCCTACGGGTCTGGTTTCACTTTGCTCATAAGGAAAGGGAGAGAAGGTTTATACACATATAACAGACTTATTTTTCCTTCTATCAGGCTCTGTATTTATTGTGATCAACCAACCTCCTCTTGGGAGTTAAGAGAATTCCAGAATTGCAGCATTTACAAGGAAACCTACAGGCATTCTAGTTTAAAAAGTCCCGTGCTATTTCTCTCCCCTCTACAGCAGTCTTCCCAGATGGCTGCTCAGCTCCAGTGAGACGTTTGGCATTTTCAGGATAGCCTATTTCTTCTTTAACCACACTATTAAACTCTTCCTTATATAGAACAATCCTTTCTTTGTAACTTCCACGCATTGGTTTTGATTCTGCTTTCTTGGGGAGAAGAACTCTCAGCCTGAGCTGACATGCCAGGCTCATCAGCTTCCTGGGCTGCATGGGGAGTCAGGTCAGCCTGGGTCGGATTCTGCTTATTTTGTGGCAGTCCCAGGAGAGCACCCTTCACAGCAAGGCAACCACAGAAGTGAGATGCCAATTTATTCAAAGTTCAATGTATTAATACATGCCCTGTTCTGAGATAGCTAAGATCGGATGTTTACTCATGATGAATAAATATTAGCTCTTTACTTCCCTTAGGGCCTTTATTTCTCTTAATGGCATCATAATCATCCTTTTATAAACCCTTAAGAAACATTTCAGTCCACTGTGTTAGTATAATGTGCTCTATGGGTGGGGGTGGAGCCAAATGAATTACTAAGTGTCTATCAGGTTCAAAGTTCAAAACAAACAAGTCAAGGAAATCTTGGACATGCCTGGATACAACAGCCATCTTAAAGAAGAATGATGACTTACTGGCAAAAGAGAAGGAAGTTTAAAGACTGCCACGGGGAAGAAAATGCTATTGATTTCATTTCCTTCTGATATGAAGAGCAGGTGCTCAGATGCACTGAATTGAAAAACAAGTGAGATGGGGGAAAATCAAGTAGCTTTACAAAATGTCAGGAGCTTAGAAATAGGAGATATATATTTATTCAAGTTCTTTTTCTCTTGGGGATCAGATCTCAAGTTTTCATTTAATTTGGCTTGAAGAATTTGACCCACTGAAAGCTACTGTCAGAGCAGGAAGAAAGCGCCTGAAGTCACCACCACCAAATACTGCTACCCATGGTCGAAGGAACTATTGTCTAAAGTGTAATAGCTGTGTGATTTAACTCAGGATACACCTGAAATGTGGAATTTCAGGCAATGACTGTATAATGAATGCCCCCACTACCACTGTAAAGGTCCCTGATCAGGGGAAGTGTTAGTCACTGTAATAGTTGAACCAAAGCAAATTATCATTGGCAGGGACATCAAACGTGTCTTCCTTCCACAGATAATTGCAGGCTGACTACAGGGTCATGTGATCTATGCAACTGCAAGGATTCCTGGGCTTAGAATAGTTCCTTTCTTAGGTTTTTTTTTTTTTTTTTTTTTTTTTTTTTTTTTTGAGCGCAATGGCGTAATCTCAGCTCACTGCAACCTCCGCCTCCTGGGTTCATTCTCCTGCCTCAGCCTCCTGAGTAGCTGGGGTTACAGGCATATGCCACCATGCCCAGCTAATGTTTGTATTTTTAGTAGAGATGGGGTTTCACCAGGTTGCCCAGGCTGGTCGCGAACTTTCGGACTCAAGAGATCTGTCTGGCTTGGCCTCCCACAGTGCTGGTATTACAGGTGTGAGTCACCGTGCACAATCGCTTGCTTTGTTTAATGCTCTGATGTTCCCATCTTGAAACTGTTAATAATTTTTGCACATTGGTCCTCACAATTGTATCTGAGATCCTGCAAATGTAGCCAGTTCTGAATGGCTGTGATTCTTTGGAAAGGTCAAGTTATTATGAGTAATAATCTAAAGCAAATGTAAGTTTCTTTCATCAATGCAATGAGATAAATGTTCTTTTCAAAAGTAAAAGAAGGGTGGCATTTTAGGTTGAGAAAGAAACAGAATCATAAGGTTTTAGAGACTGGAGATCTTAAAAATCACGGTAAGTAACACGCAGAATTTGGACCAAGGTTCTGTCATATTGAAATGTTTTAGCTGGAGAAGGAGACAATTTAGAATTGCCTTGAAGTTGTCAATATATATGACAATTGTGCTGTTAACCATGAATGGTTCTCTCTCTTATTTACCTGATAAACCTTTAAGAAATATGGAATGAATATTGGTGCAGCTCTAGGCACCAGAAATGAAAACAGGAATTAAGTCAGCTGCAAGATCAAATATCATAAAGAATAGTAAGCTTGGTCACTGTCCCTCTGCCCATAATTTTAATCCTCTGAGTTCCAAATGCAGTCTAGATGGACTGAATAACTCCCTTCAAATCACAGAACCACGTGAGAAGAGTAGGTAAAGCAATTAGTAAACCTCTAATTTTTCTACAGCAAGTAACAACAAAAAAATCTATCTGTTCTTTATGAGGCAGTCAGAATTTGAGGACTTTAAATCATTTGCAAAGGGAAAGAAATGCTTCATGACTTGGCCAGAAGCTTACTTTACCTATTTATCTTAAAACAGCTAATCATAACTCTTACTTTTGAATGCATTTAACCAGTTCTCTGAATTCAGAGAGGATAGATTTTTCTACTTGCATATAAAAAATAATATTTCTGCCTTTAGTAGGGGAGAAATGTGCTCAGATCTTTTGATTTTACACAAAACAGGAGTATTCTGTCTAGAAGGAAATGTTTATTCTATGTCATTTTTTTTCCAAATCGATATTTTAAATCTAAAAAATATCTTGATAATATATACTGTAATGACCTTGAATAATTCGAGAGAGTGAAATATGTATTTCTGTTCAGGTAAAAATGGTGTGAACACATGCTTCCCACTTTGCTTCTTTTCTAAAAAGTCATAAAAATGAGGGAAAAGCCTAAAATACACCTGATTGACAAAACTCTCAAAAGACTTAAGAATTAGAAGCACCGGGAATCCATGGAATAGCATGTGTCAGGGTAAGAGGAGGCAGCTAAGTTAAGTATCTGTGGTCGATAGTCTGGTTAAGCAGCAGGTAGGTCATCTCCCAGAACTTCTACCTACATGCAACTGCCTTTTCTCAACCCTATTTTAAGAATGGAGGTTTATTCTCTGGAGTGGGTGGAACAGAGGGTCTCCAGATTGGGGATCATTAGTCACAGCACAGGGATAAGGGACCAACTGAAAATAAGGAGATAAGGAGGCACTAGCCCGCCAGATTCAGAGACAGTCTCCTCCCCAAAGTGGCTTCCATCAAGCTGACAGCCAGTCTTTATCCTCCAGGCTGCAAAGATTGGTAGAGCCTTTTCTGGGAATCTAATCAACCCAAGAAGAAAGACAAATACCAGGTTTCCCCAACTACACAGCCCAGCCAAATCGCCCTACAGTGAAACCCACAGATGACAAGCCCCAGCCATGCACTTGGAACTTCTAATCATTCTGTTAGTGCCCCACTTCTCGTTTGAAACAGTTTTATTGATATACCGTACATATACCATACAATTAGTTGCTTTAAAGTATATAATTCAATGGCTTTTGGTATATTCAGAGTTGTGCAACTATCACCATAACCAATTTTAGAATATTTTCATCACCCTGAGAAGAAAATTGTGCTCATTAATAGTTACTCCATTTTTCCAAAATCCCCAGCACTAGGGAACTGCTAACGTACTTTCTGTCTTGATAGATTTGTAGTGACACGCTTTTAAGTATGAACAGACAACCAAGAATTACGAGAAATCTCAGAAAAGCTACTATTGTAAAAGACATCAAAAATACAGAAAAAAGCTAACTAGAATAACCTAAGATTATGCAGGGGTTAGAAAATGCCAAAAAACCCTTAGACCCCAACTATTATTTGTATCTTCAGATAAGTTCCAGCAACTATGGAATAAAAGAACGGGATACTAAAGGAAGAAATTATCAGGACAAGAAAGAGGTCCTGGAAAGTAAAAATGTAACAGTAGAACTGATTGAATTAGAGGACTGTATGAAAATCTGAGGAAATCTCACAAACAATAGAGTAAAAAGACAAAGAGATGGGAGACAGAGAAAAAACAACAGAAACATAGAAGACTAGTCTAGCAGCTTCAATTTTCAAATGAGGAGATACACAGAGAAAAGAAAAAACAGAGGCAATGAAATCATCAAGAAAATTTCCTAGACCTAAGAAAAAAACACCAAAAAGGAAAAAAGAAAAAGTTCTAGACCTGAAAGACTTGAGTATGCAGATTGAAAAGGTCCACTGAATACAACACTTTACTACAGATGAAAATAAGACCAACTCCAAGACAATTAAGAAAAAGACATCTTTAAACTTTCAGAAATGGGGAGAAAATAGATAACGTGCAGATGACCAGGAAATGGATAAATTTGAACTTTCGAACAGCAACTTAGGGAGCCTGAAGACAATGGAATAATGCCTTTGAAAACCACTTCTGAAATAAAATTCTATACTCTGCTAAACTATTACTTATGAGTGACGTTAGCATAAAGACATTTTCAGACATGCAAGATCTCAAAAAACTAACTTCCCATGAGTCATTTTCTCAAAAAGATACTGGTGGATGTGCTCTGTAGAAACAAAGGAATAAACCAAGAAGAGGAAAATATAAACACTATGAAGCAGTGGAGTCAACTTCAGAGACAAAATGAATTCCCAGAACAAAGGTGAAAGAAGTTCCCAGGATAACATCTGTGCACCAAACTTAGCAGACTAGACAAGGTCAGAAGACTCTGGTGAGAGATTATTCAGTTGAGTAACTCTGCTGAAACATCCGATGCGTCTGAATCAATTAGACATTTTAAAGAGTTTGAGATTCAATGATTAATAAATATGTAGACAACTAAGTAAATAAAACAGAATGGAACATCATTTTGGGGAGAAGTATAAGGAAATATAATGAAACTTTACAACAGGGCACAGTTGCAAATATATTTATGATATAAGGTAAATTACCATCTAATAGAAGTTATGATGCAACTCTACTAGGAGAATAGAGAGGATGAAAAGGGTTAGTGTGAAAGTGGAGTGCTAAAAGGGAGCTATATCATCCTCTTCCAAAGTGAGAACAAAAACACTGGAAATAGCAACTCAAGTATTTTGTTTAGAGAAATAACTAAAAAAAATCAGATAAAAACGGTGACTGCCTTTGGTGAGGAGGAAACAGGGGTGGGGAATGGATGGGGGTTGGCAGTTTTAATAATGGTCCTGGAAGAACTATTTGACTTTCATAAAAATAAAACCTAGAAAAATATGAAGAGAAGTGTGAAGAGAATGTAGTATTTCGTGCCATAGCAATTTGTGTGATATAATGAAAAATGGCAGTCACACTAGGATTACAATCACACCATGAATGACACACGTCTGAAATGGTCTGATGGCGTTTACAGAGGCATTAATGATTGTATTTAGGTAGTGAAATTAAGAATAACCACTGTCTTTTCCAAATTTCCTATATCATAAAGTTCCTATATAATTTTCATAATCAGAAAATGAATTCACAAAGCAGAAAAAGTTTATTCCTAATTATAGACTGGAATTTGGTTCACAATTATTTCTGTCATTCAAATCTATGATTTTTCAAGTTATCAAGGAAAGCTCCTGAATGGCTGGTGGTTTCTTTCTTTCTTGTTCTTTCTTTCCTACAAGTCAGTGTTGGGAGTACTATGAATCAACAATTCTAAAAATTATAAGTTGATCAAAGGTGACGATTACACTTAGTTTCTCCTCTCGTGTTTGACATAATATTTGCAACACCTGAAAATACTTTTCTCTGTCCCCAATTCTGAGGAAATGTGAAAAACAATTTTTCTAAATATCCAAGGTTAATACTGCTTGAACCAGAAAAAGTTAACCTTTTAAAATTTGTGGTGTGAGACGTTTGCATTATGATAACTTTCCAGCACTGTGGCCTGATTCTTGAGGCATCTTATGCAACATTCCAAAGAGCCCATCTAATTTAAAAAAAAATTAAAAATATCAATGTCTAAGTATGTGATTGAATAGGAGGAAAACAAAGCAAAAAATTATATCTAGTTTACAACTTAGAGCTACAAAACCATGAATGTTGCTTGGTTGTCTCAATAAAAATGAATCCTGAGAAAAATTCCTCCGAGATTTGCACAAACTGTTCTTTTGTCTGTAGGATGCTCTGTTTCAAATCCATTTCCAGAATAGGCTTTTAGTTTGAGGGGTAAATGATCCGGTGGGTGGTATTGTAGTTTAAAGAGTCTAAACAATTACTTAAGAAGCAGAAAAATATGCTTCATTAAAAAAAAATCATTCTGGGCCGGGCACGGTGGCTCAAGCCTGTAATCCCAGCACTTTGGAAGGCCAAGACGGGCGGATCACGAGGTCAGGAGATCGAGACCATCCTGGCTAACATGGTGAAACCCCGTCTCTACTAAAAAAATACAAAAAAACTAGCCGGGTGTGGTGGCGGCGCCTGTAGTCCCAGCTACTCGGGAGGCTGAGGCAGGAGAATGGCATAAACCCCGGAGGCGGAGCTTGCAGTGAGCTGAGATCCGGCCACTGCACTCCAGCCTGGGTGACAGAGCGAGACTCCGTCTCAAAAAAAAAAAAAAAAAAAAAATCATTCTGGCTTTTTCCTTACAGTCTGTGTTTGGCACAATCACTGGTGCCTACACAAAAGCTACAGTGTCCTGTCTTTGCTAACAGAACCCCAGGTTTAGAGTTTAGGTAGTAGGTGGACATCTGTAGTGATGGGGTTCAGGATATTCTACCCATTATATGGTAACTCAGCATTTGAGAAAACAGCTCCTTGGCCAGTTGTGATGGCTCATGCCTGTAATCCCAGCACTTTTGGGAGGCCAAGGCGGGTGGATTGCTTGAACTCACGAGTTCAAGACCAGCCTGGACAACATGGTGAGATCCAGTCTCTACAAAAAATACAAAAATTAGCCGGGCATGGTGGTGCATGCCTGTAGTCCCAAATACTCAGGAGGCTGAGGTGGGAGAATCGCTTGAGCTGCGAGGCAGAGGATATAGTGAGCTGAGATTGTACCACTGCACTCCAGCCTAGGCAACAGAGCCAGACCTTGTCTTAAAAAAAAAAGAAAAAAGAAAACAGGTAATAAAGCTAGGAAGGTCACTCTCTGACCTTCTCTCACCCTTCTTCCCTGAAGCAGGCAATAAAGAATCTTCTAGCCTGTAGTAGGCCGTAAGACCCCTCTTGAGAGGTGCCCTCCCTACACCTGGAGGAAGGAAATATACTTATCTCTGAAGACACAGGGACACGGAGACCAATCTGAACAAAGAAGTCTTGCTAAGTTTCACCCAGTCTTTTACCATTAGATCACACCCCCTTTGGTCAATCATACTTTCCACTTCTTCATCAACTCTAGCATAAAAATACACAGGTTTGCCTGTTTTTTTGGGTCTTCATTTCTGAAAGCTCCTCTGTCATATTAAAACATTAAATACATTTGTATGCCTTTCTCTTGTTAATATGTCTTCTGTTATAGGGATTATAGGCATGAACCTAGTGATGGGTGAAGAAAAGACATCTTTCTCTCCTCTGTAGTAGTCTCAGTGGAGGTAGCCCTCTTCCCAGCTACCTTTGCAGCTAGAGGTAGTCGTGTAATCCACTTCTGGCCATGAGCTGCTAAGAGGATGCTGCTGGGGGCACAACTGGGCAACCTCCCCCATAAAAAGCCTTGCAATGAGGAATTTCTCCCTCCCCACCTTTTTTCTTTGCTTTTTCTATTTCCTTCCTGCAGAGAGAGGACGTGATATCTGAAGCTATGGCAGCCATCTTGTAACTATGGGGCCACAAACAAGAAAAGCAAAAACCAGAGTGAAGCATGGCAGAGCAGAAAGATGGAAAGAGCCTGGATACTTAAGAGTGTCACTGTGCAGCTGTACCCACCCTAGACTGCATACACCTGACTTTAAGTAAATGACAAATGTGCTTTATTCTATCTCAAGTCAGTGCTTCTCCATCTTTTTTGCGTCATGACATTCACAGTGGGTGGTAATATTTGTACCGCCCTCTGGGGAGCACAGAGGAGACTGCTGGCACCTGAGGTGAACTATGCTGGGGGCTTCAGATGCCCCAAAACTCCTCCCTACCTTGAAGCCTGAGGGGATACATATCTCTGCACATCTCTTTGTGGCTCATCAGTGGGCCTCACCATACAGGTTGAAAAGTTCTAGTTTAAGCCATGCTTACCTGTTACTTGACTGAATGTACTTCTAAGTAAAACTTGGACTCAATGCTGCTTGTCAATGGAAAGTGATGAGATATATAAGATATCATACATTCTGTAGCAACATATGAATATGCAAAAAATACTGATCTTAGCCCAAATCACATCATATGATTCTACTGACAGAACTATTTGCTATTTAACTTGTGTTCTTTCTTGTCATTAATGGTGCCACTTCCTGATTAACTACAGGTACATTTCATGAGATTGAAACGTAGAAATTTTTCTTTCTTTTTTTTGAGACAGAGTCTCACGCAGTTGCCCAGGCTGGAGTGCAGTGGCATGATTTTGGCTCATGCAACCTCCGCCTCCTGGGTTCAAGCGATTCTCTTGCCTCAGCCTCCTGAGTAGATAGGACTATAGGCACGCACCACCATGCCCAGCCAATTTTTGTATTTTTCTAGAGATGGGGTTTTGCCATGTTGACTAGACTGGTCTTGAGCTCCTGGGCTCAAGTGATCCTCCTGCCTCGGCCTCCCAAAGTGCTGGAATTACAGGAGTGAGACCCCTTGCCCAGCCTATAGGAATGTTTCAAATGATGCATTTGAGAGTACATTCATAATGGTTGAAGAATTATAGATTTTAGGGAAAAAAGTTTCATTTCATCTAGAAGTTCATCTTATGGGTCAAGTTGTTATGTTTTCTATATGGCCTTAGGTTTGGGTACACAATGCCCTTGGCCAATAACTGATTTTTCTATGAGCCTGACATTTATGTTTCTAAGCAAGTCCCTTTTGTCAGCTCCACCAGTGCTTACCGTAGAGGGCTGATGGGTGCGTTAAATAAAATAATAACAGTAAAGCTCTTGGCTGACTACACTGCACACAGTACACATCAAAGACATAGTTCTTAGGATTATTATAAACAAAAATGCAAAAAGAATGTGCATGAATTAATGGTAGTCATAACTCATTGGATAAAAAATATCTTCCATATGGATACAGTAAAATACTACATAAACATTACTATAAAAGTGCTATAAAAATATGAAGCTCTCACCACTCCCCAGAACTCATGTAATTATTTTAACCCAAGGCCAGCTCTCAGGTGACCCACCTTCCTGTTTTGGCAAAGAAGTGCCATGCTCTGGTTACATCTGAGAGCTGTGTATTCTTAAACAAAAATATCCAGTTCCCCACTTTTCCAGAGATCACACCGAGAGGGCTTTACATGGGAGCCCCTTGTTTATTAAGAACTGTTTCTATGGCATGGGAGGCCAGGAAATGAATTTTAAATCTGTCTTAACCACAGAATGACACATAGGACAAATGACAAGAGCAAATTGGGGAGCTCTGCTCTCGCTCACAGTGCCTGGGCTGATGAGTTCAACACATCTGTTTGCATTTGAAAAGTCAGATGTATTAATTATTGTTACAAACACAAATAAAAGTGATCAATGTACATCTTCCTGGAATTAAACCCTTTATGAAGCGACACTGTCACTTTTGGAATCCCTTCTTGGTTCAGCCAAGCATGAGCATCTCAGATGTTGCATGTGGATAATTACAAAACCTTTTCTGGGCACTTATGCCAAGGACGATGAGCAATATGATCAGGGATGTGCAGTTTTCACTCTGTAGCACTCTTCCTTTACTGCAGGCATCATACACAGCTCCAGGCAAGTCATTTTTCCTAACTCTGTCTGCCTAACTCAGTTTGTGTAGATTTTTCATTGAATACCATTTGCTTTCTATTGTGACTATTTATACAAATATTATAGTCTTTCAAGGGCAAAGATTTTCCATCTTTTCCATCCTTTCTAGTTCTTGTTTGGATTTGTTTGTGAGCACCAAGGAGACACCTCTGGGGACTTACAGATATACTTGGACAGCACTTGACCATGGGCAGATGGGGCAAGAGCCAGTGAAATCTGGGTATTTGACTGCAACCCTGTTTGTTCCCACATGTGGAGGAGATATGGTGCAACCCCCAGTTACCTGGAGCAGTATAACAGCACAGTCCGTGCTGTTGTATCAACATTTGTCGCTAGTCCTCTCTTACGTGGGGCTTGTCTATGGGGCATGTTGGCATTGGGAAGTTCTCATTTTCTGATTTACTGTCTCATGATGAGATACCAATCAAAGCTAAGACACAAAGAACTCTTTGAAAAATAGCCTTTTCAACTCATCCACACCCAATCGGAAACATACTGATTATGGATTAACTCATTATTAATGTTTTGTCTATTTTGAAAGAGCCTGCCCTGAACAAGGAGTCAGGAATTGTAGGTCTTAGCTCCACTTTTGCAATTAAGCTATGCTACAAACCTTAGAATCTTTGCTGAGCAGTTCTCTGGGCCTCTCTTGATCTGTAGACGAAGAAGCAGAGGCAGATGAAACATATCCCATCTAATTTTGCTGGCACACTCAACCCTCTACAACTACAATAAAGGGTTAAAAAAGGACATAAACCTATAAAGAGGGGAGAAGATTGAAAGAAGCTAAGAGAGAAAAAATTTAGGAGTCTGAAAGGCATATGAACAATTTAGCAAACTCGAGAGGAAAATCCTGAGCTACCACTGGAAAAAGCAAAGAAATATATAGCCAGGCAAAAACCTTTCCCCATTCCAACAGAAGACTAGAGGATTTGATTTCTTTCCTCCCTGTGGAAGACACAGAACAGGATATGTGGACCCAGGGACACCAGAAGCAATTGAGGTAAAAGAAAGAGAGGAAGTGAATATGTATACTAGATGCGAAGACACCTGTTCCTGCCAGACGTCCCAGAAGGCTGACAGCCAGGCCTTTCTCCTCCAAGCAAGAAACTGGAAGCATCTCCTATAGGGAGCCTGACCAGCTCAATAGCTTGCTGGTCAACAAACTCTTCTCAGGTGCTGAAGTTTCCAGTCAGGGATTTTTTTTTTTTTTTTTTTTTTTTTT
>NW_012116110.1:413930-428386 GCF_000951035.1 Colobus angolensis palliatus | reverse complement strand
TTTTTTTTGCTCTGTTGTCCAGGCTGGAGTACAGTGGTGCAATAACAGCTTACCGCAGCCTCAACCACCCAGGCTCAAGCCATCCTCCCATCTGAGCCTCTGAGTAGCTGGGACTACAGGTGTGTCACTGCACTTGGCTAATTTTAATTTTTTGTAGGGATGGGGTCTCACAATATTGCCCAGGCTGGTCTCAAACTCCTGGGCTCAAGCAATCCTCCTACCTTGGCCTCCCAATGTGCTGGAATTACAGGTGTGAACCACCACACCTGGCCTCTAATCAGCTTTTTAGTCTCCCACTCAAACCTTAGTTGAGCAGACAAATGAAGATTTCCAAAAATCCGAAGAAAACCTCCAGTATAGAATATGTAGACTGAAACAAAGAGAAAAAGGCAGCCTGGATGAAAACTAAGACTAAAAAGGGAGAAGAAACAAAAATCAGAGCAAAACAACAAACATAATCCTAAAATCTTCAGGAAAAAAGAGAAATTACAATCATGAAAAAAGAAAAGATTGCTAAAAATAAAATCTCAGTGAACAAAAAAAGAATTCTTGCAAAACATGGTGCGGAAATTAAAAACTCAGTGGAAGGATTAGGAGATGAAGTTGAGGAAATCTCTCAGAAACTAAGACAAAAACATAAATAGATGGTACTGAAGACAGAAAAGTAGAGAAAATTGGAGGACAAATCCAGGATATTCTATACGCATAAAAGTTATTACCAAAAGGAAAAAGAAAATAGAGAGGAGGAAATAAGAAAATAGTTAAGAAAATTTCCCCAAACTCATAACATGAGTTTTCAGGTTGAAAAGGCCCCCTGAGTGCTTAGCATGCTGGCTGAAAATAGACCTGCACCAAGGTCTAGCATCATGAAATACTGAGACACTGGGAGAAAATCGAAGAGTTTACAGGTTTCTGCAATAATAATAACAATACAAAGAAAGAGAGAGAGAAAGAAAAAGAAAGAAAGAAAGAAAGAAAGAAAGAAAGAAAGAAAGAAAGAAAGAAAGGAAGGAAAAGCAAGCCAGCCATTTACAGAAGATCAGCAATCAGAATAGCACTGAATTTCTCAATGGTAATTGGAAACTAGAAGACAATGGAGCCAAGCCTTCACCATGTTGAAAAAAAAACCCAAAAGATTTGCAATCTAGAATTCTATACCAGTGAATCTATCAATCAAATGTTAGGGTTAGAATACAGACTTAGACATGCAAGATCTCAAATATTTAGCCTGCAATGAATATTTTTCATACTGGAGGATGCTGTAGATTCTTTGGAAAGTGTTCTACCAAAATGAGGGAGTAAACCAAGAAAGAGGAAGAAGCAAAGAGGAAGATGTAGGAGACGACAAAGAAGGGAACTGATACAGACAAGAGGCGACTAGAATCCCCAGAATGATGGAGGAGAGAGGCCCCAAGGTAACATTTGTACATCAGGTCCTAGCGGCAACCAGTTCAGTCCAGGCTGGTCAGAAGTGACTGGCAGAACCTTCTGCAAGACAATAAAATGAACAGAACCTCATGCACTTAACTTGCTTGAGAAGCAATGAAGACACTGGTGGAAAGCTTAGGGTTCCATTAAGGAAAAATACACAGAAAACTAAGCAGACCAAAGAACAAGGCAGAAAGTCACACAGGAAAGGAAACTCAAACATAGTATATGACACTATTCACACAACCATAATAAAATACTCAATATCGATCGGACTACAGTCAAGATGTAACTACACAGGGAAACTGGAATTTCCTGTTGTAGGAGGAGGGGGTAGGAACAGTACACATACGTGGTATGTGTGGGGTGGAGAAAAGATAGCTAAATCTTCGTCTTCTATAGTGGACAGTTATTAGCTAATGCCTATACCCAACAGATCAAGCAATAACAATATAAGCATGTAATTTAGAAAAACTGAATTAATTGCCAATGGAATCAGCTCAAAGAGTTGAAGGTGATTGCACATGGAGACAGTAAACCGTAGGGAGAGGAGGACTATGACTTGCTCTTTTTCTTAACACATGTCACATGACTATTTGTTAAACTCTGGGCATAGAATTTTGATACAAAAATAATTTATAAATTTTAAAATCAATCAATACATTTTTTAAATAAAATGGCTGGATGACATGATGGCCAAAGGTCCCTCTTATCTCCAAAGTTCTGTGATTCTTTCAGGATGAGTTTTACTACTTAGGTTGGAAAGGCAGGAGGGTGGACAGGGAAAAGGCAAAGGTTCGACTGGTTTCCCAAATGAGCTTTGACCTGGCCTTGGAATACCTGTCCTCTCTCCTGTCACAACTCAGTGACCACACAGAAAGCAGCAGGTGAGGGTGGTTGGAATTAGGAGAACACCAACCCAGATGCACTTGTATACAAATAAAAGACAAAAAATCCTCTCCCGGACAAAGTGCTTAGTCAGAATCATTCTTCCAGTGTGATGAGAAGCAATGAAAGAAAAGACAGAGAAACTCTACCAATTTTTCCCCATGTAGCCTTCAGGATGAAATTTGCATTTCAGCAAAATCCTTCATTTTGAAAACAAGTCTGGTCATTTTTAAGTTATTTTGTGACCGTCCATGCACTAATTTATAATAGGGCTGTCTGGAAAAATAATGAGCTCCTTTACATCATTACACATTTCACCTTTATTACTTTATCCTTGAAAACAGGTGATTCAATGATTCCATTTTAGATTAGTATTATTGTGAATGGAGAGTTTTACATTGTCTCCTAGTTCCCCCGTTACAATTACCTAATTCTCCTGCACCCATAACTATCATGAGCTAAATGCAAAGGCAGGTTGTGGTAGAGGCATCTGGTCTGTCTGTGGGAGGCTGGGCCAGCTTGGTGCTGTGAAGTGAATGAGTCCTCAGCAGCAGGTTTATGTTAGTGGACTTCCCCAGTGAAATTCCTTCCCCCCAAAATCAACAAGTCATTTAAATTACAGGAGATAAAGCTGACTACTGTGGTGATGACTCCAGAGATAACAGAAGGATTAAACAAAGGATGTTGGGACCAACTTTCTACTTGCCTTAGAAGAAACTGTTTGTTACTCTTCCTGTATATTTGAAGTATATCAGAGAAACAAAAATGAATC
Organism: Colobus angolensis palliatus; assembly: GCF_000951035.1. Lineage (NCBI taxonomy): Eukaryota > Metazoa > Chordata > Mammalia > Primates > Cercopithecidae > Colobus > Colobus angolensis. Next base: position 425,298 of record NW_012116110.1, on the reverse strand, counting down.
TTGGGATTCTTGCAGAGCTCCCAACTAGAGGACCTCTGGGTGGAGGAGACATGGCCAGAACTGGTAACACGAACCTGGAAGTTCACCTGTTACAGATCCCAGGCCCACACAGGGAACACTACTTTGCATACAACACAAGAGCTAGGCTCAGAAGGCAAATGGGAATACAGGGGCTGGGCCAAAGGGAAACGTCTCAAAGAGAAGGCAAAGGGGAATACAGGGGCTGGGCCAAAGGGAAACGTCTCGAAGAGAGCCCATGGAAGGGAAGGCAGCTGAATGGGTGCGGACAAGCTCCTGGGAAGGGTGCTGCCCTGTGTGAGGCTGCTGGCCAGGGGCTCTCTAGGGTGAGACAAAATTTGCATAAGGCCGGCTTCACCCAAGAGTGCAACTGTCACATGGACAAACCAAACAGCAGAGTGAAATGGTCAGGGTGGAGAGGGACTCTTAGGGCTCAGAAGGACCAAGCTGACCTTTAAGCAAAGAGTGGGAGTCAGTGGAGGCCAAGGAATCTGAAAATTACCCTGCTTGACTATAGAACCAAGGATCTCTGTAGACTCAGGGAGGTCACGAACAGCCGCTGGGCAGAAATGTATGTTGGCTTCAGGTCAGAGGAACCACACTGCGGAGCAGGTTTGGGGCTGGCTGAAGCATTTCCCAGAGGTGTTGCTAACCTAAAATACCTTCGTTAAATGAAGTTTAGCCTAAAGCTGCCTCCTTACATATCTAAGTTTGGACTAAAGGTTTTTCTGTACATCGATAACTACAACAAGAAGAAGTGTAAACCAACCATAGTTTACATTTGTGCCAACCACTGAGTCTCACTCAATCAAATGTAGCCAACTGTTCGAACCATGTTCCAATAAGGTAAATGCCAAGCTCTGACCAGCCAGTAGTTTCCGTGCCTTACTTCGGTTTTCTGGACGCCACTTTCCTTTTGCCGTCCATAAATCTTCTTCCACCACGTGTCGGCACTGGAGTCTCTGAATCTGCTGTATGATTCTGGGGGCTGCCTGATTCACATATTGTTCACTGCTCAAGTAAACACCTTTACATTTAATCCAGCTGAACTTTTTCTTTTAATGCCTTTAAGGCAAAAAGTCACTTTTGCTTAGGGCCTGTCCAGGCATGTCTGAGGTATGAGAAAGGAACTGAGGTCCTGTTCTCCTTACTAGAATCTGAAAACATATCCACTTTGCTATGGTTTTATATTTCTGGCATTACATGTTATGTCCTCTTAATTTCTTCAAAGAGTCCAGCTGTGTCTCAGTTGAACCACAGACAGATGCTGTTTCACTACTCAGAAAGAATAGAGAGGGGAGAAGAGTTTATTTCCAAAGAACATTTCTCTTGTATCCCGGTGTGGGTAAGAATTTTTTAAGGAGCTTGCCAAAATGCAGATTTCAGGGCCCCATTTCTAGATGTAGGGACCCTGATGTAGGAGCTAGTCACACTGAGAAACATTTCTCTAGAGGCTCCATGAAGGAGGGCAGAGAATTGAAGAGTGTCTGCAGAGGTACATCCACTACCAGCAAACCATTCTTCCAGAGACATAGCACTAGTGTTTTAAGTCAAGGGAAATAAAGATGTGGTGTTTTAGTTCCAGAATTAAGAGGCAGAGAATGGATTTTAAAAAGTCATTTTTTTGGTCAGTTAAAATATTCAAAAATTGGCCAAGTTTTCCCACTTTTTTTTTGGCAATAGGATTTATCCATAAACTAAATCCACTAAAAAATCTTAGTAACACACAAAAAGCACCTAGAAATATCATCACACACGAATTCCTCAAAAAATGTGAATGTTCTTTGAATTAATGCTGAATCCTAAATTATTCTTCATATAATGTCAGATATCTGAAAAATTCACTTCAATTTCCTGCCCTGGCAGAAATATATGAGGGATCATTTGAAAAGCTGATCACTTCAGAAGTAATTCTATAATTTGTCAAAAAGGAAAAAAGACATCTGGCAAAATCCAGGTGCAGACTAATGTGATGTAAATCCATGTTTTTTCTTCTACTTTTTTTTTCTGGGGGTGGGGAGGAAAAACTAAACTAACAGGCATATTATAAAGCTTCTGCAGGTTCCTGTTTTTTGTTTTTTTTTTTTTTTCTTTTTTTTTTTTTGAGGCAAGGTCTTGTTCTGTTGCCCAGGCTGGAGTGCAGTGGCATGATCATAGCTCACTGCAGCCTGGAACTCCTGGATTCAAGCAATCCTCCCATCTCAGCCTCCCAAGTAGCTGGCACTACAGGCATGTGCCACCATGCTCAGCTGTGGCTTTTTTTTAATTGTTGTTTTGGTAGAAATGAGGTCTTGCTTAGCTGCCCAGGTTGGTCTCAAACTCCTGGGCTCAAGTGATCTTCCTGCCTCGCCTCCCAAAGTGCTGGGATTAGAGGCGTGAGCCATCTCTCTCAGTCAGGTTCCAATTTTTTCAGCATGTGCCTCAGACACAACTGAAGAAAGATGTGACGCCACTCAGGTTCACTGGTAATGCCGGCAAGCCTATAATGGCTTTAATTTTTTAAATGGAATATTCTTCTTCCAAGAGACTGAATAAGGAAGGTTTTTGCTTCTCCTCTAGATATGTGGCATCATTTGCTTGATGACTTCATTTCTTGACACTTGGGAAAAGATGACTAAATCCTTCTCTTTACTAAGAATGAATGAGTGTGACCACATTTCCCCCCATTCTGTGTGTTTGCTCCAGACTAAGATTCAGGTAAGGTGGGGTGGGGGGTGGTGGGTTCACAAATGATGTATTGGTAATAATGTAGAAGTGTTTTGTAAGGGCATGGGTGATGGCTATCTGCTCCCAAACTGTGTCAGCTGCCTTATCAGAGGGAGTCTCACCTGGGTTCCTCAAGCTTACAAGACTCTTTGAGGAATTCTCAAGCTAAAAATCTATCCCATGTGTCTGGAATTAGCTAAGACATTTCTATGAGTATTTACAACCAGCACGGTACCCAGGAATGTGTTATTGATTATCAGACAGACTTGTTGGTAAATACTGGAGTCTCTAATTGCACAGATCATTAAAAAATGTATGGCTACTTTACATAGTACTATTACATTGGCATGATAATAAATTGGTTCCATGATTACTTCTATAAAAGTCTAAATTGATTCCTGTTCTTGCACTCACACTCTAACTTTGCAAAGCTTTGACTTTTTCTTCTCTCTCTTTTAAAAAAGCTCCTGTGTCTGTCTAGCTTTTGCTCCATGTGCTGTGGTTGTTTTTATCCTATCTCAACTCTACTTTGCAATGCTGGGGCCCAGAGTTGGCAAATGGTATCCCATAGGCTCCTTGACCAGGTGCTGTCAGTCAAGGCACTGCAGGACTTGGATGAGAAGGTGGCAAGAGGACAGAAGCTGCTGGCTTTCTGCTCTCATTTATCTTTCTTCCATTTCGGGGCAGTGTCTCTGGAGGTGGCTATGTTCTTGCCCTATCCCAGCTCTTCAGGTAGCATCCTCCGCCACCATCCCTTCTCTAAGGCGGCAGCAGGTATCATGGCAGAGCTGATGGTGGGAGCTGCCTCCTGCCGTTATTTACCCGAGTTTCTGCAATTTCCCCCTTCAGTCTTCTAGCCTCCCCACATTCTGTAACCAATTCGCTTTGAAATTCCAAGTGTGTTTTCCGTTTCCTGAAAGGACTCTAACAAAGTACTCCGTGATGGCTTTTTGCCAAAAACATCATGCCCCTTACAGTCAGACTTAGGAGGAAGCCGCAAGGTGTTAGTGCCTCAAATCCCTTGGTTATTTTATTTCAACAAACGCTTTATGGGGCTTACTATGTGCCAGAAGGTATAAATGCTTTCTAATTGTTATTTCATTTAATCCTTATAACAACTCTTTGGGGGCAGTAGTATAGTAATTCACACTTTACAAATGAGGAAACTGAGGCACATGACGAGCAAGTAACTTGCCCAATGTTAGATCACTAGAAGTGGCAGTTTGAGAGCTAATGTCCTAAGTGATGATTTAGCAAGACGCATGAGCATCTTTACCCACCACCATCTGAGGCAGTGGGGGTAGGAGGGTCTGTGTGCAAGGCAGGAGTAATCAGATTAAGAAACACAAAAGAACAAAGAGTCTGGAGAGGTCATCTTCAGTGTTTAGCATCAACAAGTCTATCATCCTACGAGTGGTTGTGCAGCCCTAGACTGGTGTCTAGGTATGGCAGGTAGTTGTGAAGTTCACAGCAGATAACACAATTGTGCTATCTTTCCCTTGAGATTAGGGTTAGGGGATTGGAATCACTAGGAAGTTTTTGCAACTAACTGTTCTCCCTTCATTTTGTAAATATTAAAGGTTCCTGCTGACCTTGCTATATCAACAGAAGATATAGGATTTTCTACACCTAGCAGGAACATATCTAATAAAAGTCTTCTCTCAAAATTACATAGTGATTTGGAGTCCACCTGGAGAGTTGGAAATAACAACTTGAGGAAATAGCTATTTTAGGTTTCTTATAAATTTAAATTAATGTTAAATTTTTAAAGTGTTTGAACATTCTGTCTCTAACATCTTTGAAGATGAAAATCCTCCCTCAAAATCCCATGGAAAAAGAAAAGGCAAAAAGATGAAGAAGAGAACTTGTAAGGATGTCACCAAATTTTCATGAAAAGCATCATCTAAGCAAGTTACTTATCATCTGAAACTGTGTATTCTATATCAGTGCTGTAGCTGGAAGTCATGCCTCCACCTTTTAGCCATGTGGCCTTGAGAAAGTTACCTAATGTTGCTAAGCATCAATTTCCTCATGTGTAAGATGGAGACCATAAATATAATAACTTTACAGAATTGCTGTGAGAATTAAATCACTTGACATGTACAAAGGGCTTAACATGGCCCTTAATAAGGTTCAATAATTAGTTGCTGCTACTGTATCAGATTATTACTGGTGGTTTGAAGCAGGATTAATATTATGATAGAAAAGCTGCCCTCGCAATGTTGTTTTTAATAAGCAAAATTCACCAATAACTGGTAGAACAAATACTATAGGTGTACATTAACAGAAGCCCATTGGCTGGGTGCAGTGGCTCACACCTGTAATCCCAGCACTTTGAGAGGCTGAGGGGGTGGATCACTTGAGGTCAGGAGTTCGAGACCAGCCTGGCCAACATAGTGAAACCTTGCCTCTACCAAAAATACAATAATTAGCCAGGCATGGTGGTGGGTGCCTGTAATCCCAGCTACTCAGGAGGCTGTGGCAGGGGAATCGCTTGTACCCTAGCGGCGGAGGTTGCAGTGAGCCGAGATGGCGCCACTGTACTCTAGCCTGGGCCACAGAGCGAGACTCTCTCAAAAAACCCCCAAAAACCAAAACCCAAAAACCAAAAACATAAACCCACCACTTAAGTCTCAAACACAGGACCAGAACTCATGTTAGGAAAAAAAACCAACCAACCAGCCAACCTAATAAGTATTTGGAGGCCGTGATGCAGGAATGGTACAGTGGAAAAGACAAGAGGCTTAGACCCTAGAGACCTGTGTTCAACTGAAGTCCTGCTAACATGCTCAGATATGTCACACAAGGTTTCTGCATTTCCCTTTTCTGATATTTTAGACAAATCTAAAGGAAGATCGCTAACCTTTGGGATGGCTCTACTTGCATGTCTGTGAACCTCAGTGGTAAGCAATTTGTGGGGAAGGGCTTTTGGTTAGAGTGTTTCCGCTCCTGTTCTAGGTCTACAACACTGTAATGGCAGGAAGACGACGGCACAAGACTGTTCGATCTGCTGGGCTAGCCTCTGAGATCTAGAATGTTGGACTCATCATTTAGGGACCCTTTACCAATTTGCCCTCTATGTGCAAATGACCAGTGGCTTTTTCTCTGACATTTTTGCCCTTCTCGCAATACTGCAAATGCCTGCAGGGTGAGCCCAAGTGTCAGAAATAGCCACTAACCAAATCTGAGACTGGATAGAGTGGTGACACTGGTAAGATATCTTTGATGGGGAAAGCATAGATGCACTGGAATGAAGTGTGACTTTCAATTCCTTATGCATAACCAGAGCTTTGGCTTTGCTACCAACTATGCAGGAAATCATGAAAATATTCGTATGTGTAACCTATTTCTACAATATTAAATGAAATTGTTCTTAACTTTGAGGTAAAACACACTTGCCTCTATATTTCTTAGTGCTCAATTTATACCTCTTTTAAAAGAACAGACTTCTTACTAGTAAAGAAAAATGCAAGTATCAAAAATTCAGAACTTAAATCTCACTAGTTGACTGGGAAGCAATGCCCATGACAGTTTCTCTTTATTCCTGTGATCTGCATGCTCTAACACAAGACTGCACAGTGCAACTTGAAAATGTGTACTCCCAATCAGTAGGTTAGATACATACTTTTAAGATGATACTATTTTTTTCTTTCCTTCCTAGCAAATTTTTGGAGTACATTAAAAAAAGAATGGGTTACTATTAAGAGTTTTTGAAGTTACAAAGAATAATCCTTTAAAAAAAAAGGAATAATTCTAAGAGACAGCAATTTCCCACTGCAGTATATAATTTAGGTGTGGAGGCATCCAGGCACTAATCAATACCTTGCCAACTGAAGGATTCTAAAAAGACTGACAGAATGACAACTGCTAGTTGAAGTATTTGCAGCTTATTGTAGCATAGATATGTATAATATAACGTCAAAATTGGAAAACAGACCACTTTGCCTGAACAGAAAAATGATTCATAAAGAGAAAAATCTGACGTGTAAATTAGAACATCAATATTCAACATTTTTTTTTCTTTTCTCTTTTTTCTTTTCAATGCATTTCTTTCCAGGCTCTCTGGAGTAGGTTTCGAAAATCAGCTGGCCAGAGGAGATTTAGAATAGTGTCTATTTATTGCCGGAAGAAACACCATGTGGGACTAGGCGGGCTCTAAAGGAAAAAATGATAGAATCAAAAATATGAAAAAAAATTTTTTTTTTTTTTTTGGTTTGCTGGTGAAGTTTGCCAGTTGAATAATGAGGGTTGGGCACAGTGGGTCAGGGAAATAGGGATATTGACGCCCGGGAGTTCTCAAACTGTTGTCTTCAGGGTTTTTTTTTTTTTTTTTTAGCACCTTTATGCCTCTTTTCCTTAAGATTTCCCTAAGTCTGTGATTAAGACCTGAGGCCTTTCTATCACCTTCTTGTGCACATCAAGGCTAAAAGCAGACACTACGGGAGCAGGTAGGTGACAGCAGATGAATGAGGCAGAGGGTGGTGACCTAGGGGGTGCAAGGTTTTCCCCTCCAGCTGATAAATGCCAGGAGGAAACAGAGCCAAAATTATATGGTGACCAAGATCCTGATTTTGCAAAAGAATCTGCGTATTTTAGCGAAGTTGTCTGGTTTTTAAAGGGTGGCTCATTGAAAAAACATTCTAGGCTCACTGAAATGCTTTTGTCTGGGCTGTATCTCATTGGCAGGCACCAACTTGACTGTGGTTCCTGCTGTAGTGCTGCTGGTGGCCCAGTTTGGTGGCGTGTTCCAGGATGAATTTCCTGGTGCCAGCCTGGAGCCCATGCCCACTGCCTTTCCACAGACTTTGTAGGCACCCAATTATCTAGATTAAATTCCTTTCTGGTTAAGATGAAGTGGTTTCTTGTTCTTGCAGGTGAACCTTGATTGATAGTGATATATAAGATATCAAATTGCAATTTGGAGATACAGTGCCAAAGATGAAAACAATGCACTTGTTTTAAATAAATATTTAAAAGAAAGGAAAAATATCATAGATAACTCATTTTTTATTTTTCCCCTCCAAATCTATATGCGAGTCAGTATCGGCATAAATAAAAGTATCGAGAATGACAGCACAGTTCTGGGAGCATGTGGAGGTGGAGCATGCAGAGGTAGCTTCCAGGATGGCCAGGAACGATTGGGAGTCAGGAGGAGGCCCTGCCAGGCCCCGGGAAAACCTTATGAATACCCAAGAGTTGAATACCTCTGGTCAAGAGACTGGATACTTACCTACCACCACCACCACCACCACCACCACCACCGCTACCAAAACACAAAACAAAACAAAACCCTTTTATTGTTGGCGAAAATCTCAGTAAATGATTTAAGAGCACATCTGATTATATGCCCCAATAATTACCATGACAGCAAACTGTAAGAAATCACCATGGCTTCACATGAGAATTGTTTTTGACCTTGCTAAGAACTTCCTGCAACTTTCCAGCTATCTTTTGGGCTGCTATTTATATTTGAGAGCAAAAGAACTTTATATAGACCCACGTGTTCAGCTGCACCAAACAGACAGGAAAGGCTGTTGCTTGACTAATTTACATACCAGATTTAAACATTTGACATTAATGTTAAGTATTACACATTAAGTCATTTTAAATTTCTCTAATCGAAGGAAACTGACCAAATCAATAACTTTGTATAGTTTAGATGAGTTAAATAATTTTTAATAGGGCCTTGTTGACCCTTAGAGCAGAACAATGCAAACTCAGGCCCAGCTAAGATTTGTGGCTCACCTTGCTACCCACTTGTTCCACTTTTCTTTTTTTTTTTTTTTGTTCCACTTTTCTTGCCTAGACTGGCCGCCTAACCTGCTGGCCTACCTAATCTTGTATCTAGCTGAGAGAGGAGGAAACAGCAACAAAAAAGAATTACTATAGCAGGTCCGATTAGCAAACTTTAACTTGCCAAAACACTAAGCTAGACTCTATGGATATCCATATATTAAAAATAAATCTACTTTATTGACTCCTCTTCCTGGAAATCAACCAAACTGCTATCCTGGATTTGGAAAATAACTTAAAGTATAAGAAATTCTTCACCTGCATAAATCTGATCTTGATTCTTGAGAGCTAGGTTTCAACAAGAACTTGTCTAACATTTAGCAAATAATTATTATTTTACTTATTATTTTAATTTTTTATTTTTATAACATTTTATAGAACTCATAAAATGGTGCTTATATAAAAATTCACACAAAGTTGCTAGAGAGCATACAATTTCCAAAAATCTTACAGGTTACGTGAGATATTTTGATACAGACATGCAATGAATAATAATCATATCAGGGCAAATGGGGTATCCTGACTTCTGCTTCTGATGTTCTGTCTCCTTCTCTGACTCTGACCCTTCTTCTTCTGTCTTCCCCTTACAAGAACCCTGTGATTATACTGGGCCTATCTGGATAATTCAGGATACTCCTCCCATTTCAGGATCTTTAATTTAATCCCATTTGCAAAGTCCCTTTTGTCATATAAGGTAATATATTCACAGGTTACGGAATTAGGATGTGGGCAGCTTTGGGGGGGCGGGCATTATTCTGTTTACCACAGTCACTAAGATCACACATACAAAAGAGAATATTACAATATCTTTGCAGCTACCTGTGTAATATTAACTAAGAGTACTCACTCTGAAGAAACCCATTCCTAAAAAACTTACTAAAATAAAAATGACAAAAGATTGGTCTTCTTCCATTGAGCCAAGTATATAATTTCTACTTGACATAATGATCAACTGTAAAGAAAGATCACGAGGGTTTTCCTGCCAATGTTCTTTTGCCACAGTAAAAATCAAGCATGTTCTCTCTCCGACTTACGAGGCAGATGACAGGCACATGCTAGTTGTTAGAGATGTGTTCTCATTCAGAGATACTGGTTCAGGCCTGATGTTGACTTGGTAACAGCCTGATGGGTTATCTGACTGCACTAAATATTACCTGTTTGAATAGAGTGTAGGCCTGCCGTGTGGATAGTGCTCATTGACGTATAAGGAAGAAGATGAAATTGTGGTCGCCAAGGAAGCAGCTTCAAACAGCGATGGAGTGCTAGGCACCAGGTCTGGCCTGTGTCGGGATCCCAGGGCTGGGAACGAAAGCAACACACACATTCATGAATCTCAAGAATAAATGCAGCTTTAGTATCTATAATAAGAGAAATGAGTCAAAAGCATTCATTTTACCTAGGAGGCTGCAAATTCAATTATGAATTAACTGCACTTTTTTTCTGATTTATAGCAGAAATATAAAATAGTTTCTTGCAAACAGGTTAAACAGAAAGGAAATTGCATTAATTTACAAAATGGCTCATGGAAATGACATTATGAATGTTCTTTTAAAAACCTAATAAAGTGATTTACTATTTCAAAAAGATGGCATAAAAAAACTCATAGGAGTTTAAGCAGATAATTTGACAGAGATTAAAAGGATGACTGGCAAGTGTATAAACAGACAGTGAACCTTTCTGCCCTCCCTGTGATACGCACATATCTATGATTCTCAGGTTGGATCTAAGAACCCAGGCTTTTCAAGAGCCAGGAAACAAATACTTCAACAGACTAACAGTCAGCTCTACCTTAACCCCACCTGAGCCCATAAATACTTTTAAACACTATCCAGGACTCTTCTTGACATATTTTAACAGCAAAGCTGCCTTTTTAAAAATGAGAAAACACTTATTTTTTCTTTAAAACTTAGGGGCCCATGAAATTACTTGTGCAAGAGCCCACCCTTGTGAGGAAGGAGGAATGTTCAAGGCTGAGCAGTAACCCCTGCCCATCTCTCTGGAGTCTACGTGGGCTCTTTCTATCACGCCCCCAGACTGACCTAAAATAGATGCTAATAAATACAATTATAACTTTAAGGTGTTCCTGGTATTCCTTTATGGGCACAACAAATTGAAAATTAGAGGTTTTTAGTGTGTAAATATAAACTAACCCTAATAGGGATTCCCGAAGTGCTGGGATTACAGGCTTGAGCCACCGTGCCCGGCCTACCCTCCATTTCTTTCTACAGCCAGTGTGGTAGGCAGAACTCTAAGATGACCCCTAATGACCCACACTCCTGTAAATTCTCCCTTTGTTGTGGGGCCTGCAAACATGGAGAGCTGTTATTCCTGTGGCTATGTGATATGACCTAGCAAAAGGGATTTTGCAGATGTAACTCAGGCTACCCTGAGTTGGCTAACACTGAGTTAGGCAAAGGGAAGATTATCCTGGGGAGCTTCACCTAATCGTATGAGCCCTTTAAATCTGGGTCTAGAGGTCAGGGACAAGAAGTCAGAGAGAAAAAGTGTTAGGGCTTACTTGCAGGACATTCTGTGTTTGAAGATAGAGGGGCAGCATGGTAGGGAATGTGGATAGCCCCCAGGGCAAAACACGGCTCTTTGTTGTCAGACAGCAAAGAAGCAGGGATCTCTGCCCAACAGCTAAAAGGAGCTGAATTCTGCCGACAACATGAATAAGCTTGGAAGAGGTTTCGTCTTCTTCACTTCCTGATAAGAACTCAGCCCAGCTCAAAACAACCAGCTAGCATCATAATGACAGGATCATACCTGATATAAATGATGAATTGATGGGTGCTGACGAGTTGATGGGTGCATCACACCAACATGGCACAAGTATACATATGTAACAAAC
>NW_012116110.1:407809-413825 GCF_000951035.1 Colobus angolensis palliatus | reverse complement strand
GACAACATGAATAAGCTTGGAAGAGGTTTCGTCTTCTTCACTTCCTGATAAGAACTCAGCCCAGCTCAAAACAACCAGCTAGCATCATAATGACAGGATCAAATTCACATATAAAAATATTAACCTTAAATATAAATGGGCTAAATGCCCCAATTAAAAGACAGAGGCTGGCAAATTGGATAGAGTCAAGACCTATCAGTGTGCTGTATTCAGGAGAACCATCTCACGTGCAAAGACTCACATAGGCTCAAAATAAAGAAATGGAGGAATATTTACCAAGCAAATGGAAAGCAAAAAAAGGAGGAGTTGCAATCCTAAAATCTGATAAAACAGACTTTAAACCAACAAAGATCAAAAGAGACAAAGAAGGGCATTACATAATGGGAAAGGGATCAATGCAGCAAGAAGAGCTAACTATCCTAAATATATATGCACCCAATACAGGAGCACCCAGATTCATAAAGCAAGTTCTGAGAGACTTACAAAGAGACTTAGGCTCCCACACAATAATAGCAGGAGACTTTAGCACACCACTGTCAATACGAGACAGATCAATGAGACAAAAAATTAACAAGGATATTCAGGACTTGAACTCAGCTCTGGACCAAGTGGACCTTATAGACATCTACAGAACTCTCCACCCCAAGTCAACAGAATATGCATTCTTCTCAGCACCTCACTGCACTTATTCTAAAATTGATCACAGAATTGGAAGTAAAACACTCCTCAGCAAATGCAAAAGACCGGAAATCATAACAAACAGTCTCTCAGACCACAGTGCAATCAAATTAGAACTCAGGATTAAGAAACTCATTCAAAACTGCACAACTACATGGAAACTAACAATCTGCTCCTGAATGACTACTGGGTAAATAACGAAATGAAGGCAGAAATAAAGATGTTCTTTGAAATCATGAGAATGAAGACATAACATACCAGAATCTCTGGGACACATGTAAAGTAGTGTGTAGAGGGAAATTTATAGCACTAAATGCCCACAAGAGACAGCAGGAAAGATATAAAATTGACACCCTAATATCACAATTAAAAGAACTAGAGAAGCAAGAGCAAACAAATTCAAAAGCTAGCAGAAGACAAGAAATAACTAAGATCAGGGCAGAACTGAAGGAGATAGATACACGAAAAACACTTCAAGGCCGGGCATGGTGGCTCAAGCCTGTAATCCCAGCACTTTGGGAGGCCGAGACGGGCGGATCACGAGGTCAGGAGATCGAGACCATCCTGGCTAACATGGTGAAACCTCATCTCTACTAAAAAAATACAAAAAAAAACTAGCCGGGCGAGGTGGCGGGCGCCTGTAGTCCCAGCTACTCGGGAGGCTGAGGCAGGAGAATGGTGTAAACCCGGGAGGCGGAGCTTGCAGTGAGCTGAGATCCGGCCACTGCATTCCAGCCCAGGTGACAGAGCACGACTCCATCTCAAAAAAAAAAAAAAAAAAAACAACGCTTCAAAAAAATCAATGCATCCAGAAGCTGGTTTTTTGATAAGGTCAACAAAATAGACCTCTAGCCAGACTAATAAAGAAGAAAAGAGAGAAGAATCAAATAGATGCAATAAAAAATTATATAGGGGATATCACAACTGATCCCACAGAAATACAAACTACCATCAGAGAATACCATGAACACTTCTAAGTGAATAAACTAGAAAACCTAGAAGGAATGGATAAATTCCTGGACACGTACACCCTCCCAAGTCTAAACCAGGAAGAAGTCGAATCCCTGAATAAAACAACAACAAGTTCTGAAATTGAGGCAGAAATTAATAAGCTACCAACCAGAAAAAGTCCAGGACCAGATAGATTCACAGCTGAATTCTACCAAAGGTACAAAGAGGAGCTGGTACCATTCCTTCTGAAACTATTCCAAACAACAGAAAAAGAGAGAATCCTCCCTAACTCATTTTATGAGGCCAGCATCATCCTGATACCAAAATCTGGCAGAGACACAACAAAAAAAGAAAATTTCAGGCCAATATCTCTGATGAACATCAATGCGAAAATCCTCAATGAAATACTGACAAATCCAGCAGCACATCAAAAAGCTTATCCATCACGATCAAGTCAGCTTCATCCCTGGGATGTAAGTCTGGTTCAACATATGCAAATCAATAAATGTAATCCATCACACAAACAGAACCTAAGACAAAAACCACATGATTATCTCAATAGATGCAGAAAAGGCCTTCGACAAAATTCAACACCCCTTCATGCTAAAAACTCTCAATAAAGTAGGGACCAACGGAACGTATCTCAAAATAATAAGAGCTATTTATGACAAACCAACAGCCAATATCATACTGAATAGGCAAACACTGGAAGCACTCCTTTTGAAAACCAGCACAAGACAAGGATGCCCTCTCTCACCACTCCTATTCAACATAGTATTGGAAGTACTGGCTAGGGCAATCAGGCAAGAGAAAGAAATAAAGTGTATTCAAATAGGAAGAGAGGAAATCAAATTGTCTCTGTTTGCAGACGACATGATTGTATGTTTAGAAAACCCCATCATCTCAGCCCCAAATCTCCTTAAGCTGATAAGTAACTTCAGCAAAGTCTCAGGATACAAAATCAATGTGCAAAAATCACAAACATTCTTATACACCAATAACAGACAAACAGAAAGCCAAATCATGAGTGAACTGTCATTCACAATTGCTACAAACAGAATAAAATACCTAGGGATCCAACTTATAAGGGATGTGAAGGACCTCTTCAAGGAGAACGACAAACCACTGCCTAAGGAAATAAGAGAGGACACAAACAAATGGAAAAACATTCCATGCTCATGGATAGGAAGAATTAATATCGTGAAAATGGCCATAGTGCCCAAAGTAATTTATAGATTCAATGCTATGCCCATCAAGCTACCACTGACTTTCTTCACAAAAGTGGAAAAAACTACTTTAAACTTCATATGGAACCAAAAAAGAGCCCACATAGCCAAGAAAATCCTGGGCAAAAAGAACAAAGCTGGAGGCGTCACACTACCTGACTTCAAACTATACTACAAGGCTACCGTAACCAAAACAGCATGGTACTGGTACCAAAACAGATATATAGACCAATGGAACAGAACAGAGGCCTCAGAAACAGCACTACACATTTACAGCCATCTGATCTTTGACAAACCTGACACAAGCAATGGGGAAAAGATTCCCTGTTTAATAAATGGTGTTGGGAAAACTGGCTAGCCATATGCAGAAAACTGAAACTGGACCCCTTCCTTACACCTTATACAAAAATTAACTCAAGATGCATTGATCAAAGACTTAAACGTAAGACCTAGGACCATAAGAAACCTAGAAGAAAACCTGGGCAATACCATTCAGGACATAGGCATGGGCAAAGACTTCATGATTAAACACCAAAAGCAATGGCAACAAAAGCCAAAATTGACAAATGGAATCTATTTAAACTAAAGAGCTTCTGCACAGCGAAAGACACGATTATCAGAGTGAACAGCCGACCTACAATATGGGAGAAAAATTTTGCAATCTATCCATTTGGCAAAGAGCTAATATCTTTGAATTACAAAGAATCTACAAAGAACTTAAACAAATTTACAAGAAAAAAACAACCCCATCAAAAAGTGGGCAAAGAATATGAACAGACACTTCCCAAAAGAAGACATTTACGCAGCCAACAGACATGAAAAAATGCTCATCATCACTGGTCATTAGAGAAATGCAAATCAAAACCACAATGAGATACCATCTCATACCAGTTGGAATGGCGATCATTAAAAAGTCAGGAAACAACAGATGCTGGAGAGGATGTGGAGAAATAGGGATGCTTTTACACTGTTGGTGGGAGTGTAAACTAGTTCAACCATTGTGGAAGTGTGGCGATTCCTCAAGGATCTAGTACTAGAAATACCATTTGGCCCAGCAATCCTATTACTGGGTATATACCGAAAGGATTATAAATCATTCTACTATAAAGACACATGCATACATATGTTTATTGCACCACTATTCACAATAGCAAAGACTTGGAACCAATCCAATGTCCATCAATAATAGACTGGATAAAGAAAATGTGGCACATATACACCATGGATTACTACGCAGCCATAAAAAAGGATGAGTTCATATCCTTTGCAGGGACATGGATGAAGCTGGAAACCATCATTCTGAGCAAACTATCTCAAGAACAGAAAACCAAACACTGCATGCTCTCACTCATAAGTGGGAGCTGAACAATAAGAACACATGGACGTAGGGAGGGGAACATCACACACCTGGGCCTGTCAGGGGGTAGGGGGCTAGGGAAGGGATAACATTAGGAGTAATACCTAATGTAGGTGACGGGTTGGTGGGTGCAGCAAACCACCATGGCATGTGTATACCTATGTAACAAAACTGCACGTTCTACACATGTATCTCAGAACTTAAAGTATAATAATAAAAATAAATAAATAAAAAGCTTATTTCTGAGAGAAAGAAAAAACAAAATAACTCAGCCCTGCTGACACCTTCATTTCAGCTTTTGAGATCCTGAGCAGAGAACCTGTGTGAGTTGTACCCAATCTTCTGACTTACAGAACCATGGGCTACTTACTGGATATTATTTTAAGCTGCTAAGTTTGTGGTAATTTGTTACATGGCAATAGAAAATATAACCCGAACAGACTGAGAATGGCAGAAAACAAACTGTTAAAAACTAGGGGGAAATTTGGTGATGACTTGGTACAAGGGGAAGTTCCCGAAGTACAGAGCATTATTTAGAGACTAAACATTGTGCATGAAGAGGATTGCAAAAACAAACTCATTTTATAACATTATGTTAACGTTTTCAAAGAATATGCTCAATAGGTTTTTCTTTGACCTTCAGAGACCTTTGAAGGTGTTGTGTCTCTCAATCTGAAGCAATGAGTCAAATACTTCATTTGAAAAAAATACAATATACGTCCTACTTCCCATGTTTCCAGCCTTTCTAGATACTGTGTAGTATATTTATTAGACATTTACTTTTTTTTTTTTTCCCAAATTAACAACTGGATCCGTCGCTTTAACTTTAGAGGTCACATTGAGCATACTACTTGAAAGCTTAACTAATATAATTTTAAAATACATTTATCCTATTTCCCAGACTACAGACACCTGCAGTTTTGCATGTGCTATCAGAAAATCAGGTAGTCTAGTGGGGGAGATGCCAGTGCCGGGGAGCTTAGGAGAAACGGGTGAATGTCTACCAGAAATCGGAGACATCAGTTCAGAGAGGATCAAGGGCACCTCTGTAACTCTTGCCGAAATCACTGACTCCAGGTAAAAGTTGGTTTATGGGAAGATGAGAAAGAAAGAAACCAAACATAGCACATATGGATAAGTACTGCTGAGGAAGGAATAGAAATAACACCACATCCTAAAGACTCTGAGGAAAAGAAAACCCCTAGAGGAGGTCTTAACTCCGGTAGAAAGCAAAAGACATTTTCAGGAAATGCTGAGATTCTCCAAAGAATATACCGATAGAAAAATCTAAAATGTCATTCTCCCATATTTGATTAGACGGGAAAAAACAAATGATTAACTTGGCAGATAGAGAAAAGTATTTGATAAAATTCAGTACTCATTCCTGATTAAAAAAAAAAAAACTTTCAGCAAAGCAGGAATAAAAAAAGGAACTTCCTTGGCTTGATTATGGGTATCAAATACAGCAAACTTCTTTTTCAATAGCGAAACATTAGAAGCATTCCCTTTAAAATCAGGACAAGGCAAGGCTGTCTACAATCACCGTTTCTATTCATCATTGTACCAGAAGTCCTAGCCAGCAAGTAAGAAAGAAAAAAGACAGCCGGGCGCGGTGGCTCAAGCCTGTAATCCCAGCACTTTGGGAGGCCGAGATGGGCAGATCACGAGGTCAGGTGATCGAGACCATCCTGGTGAACACGGTGAAACCCCGTCTCTACTAAAAAATATAAAAAACTAGCCGGGCGAGGTGGTGGGCGCCTGTAGTTCCAGCTACTCGGGAGGCTGAGGAAGGAGAATGGCGTAA
>NW_012116110.1:385746-402824 GCF_000951035.1 Colobus angolensis palliatus | reverse complement strand
GGTCTTCTGTGTCCTTCGCGCTGGGAGTTGGAGACTGCAGCTGTTCCTATTCGGCCATCTTGCTCCGCCGACCCGACATTTTTCTTTTTGAATTAGTATTGTCTAATTTTTATCATAAACCATAAATTGTATTTATGTGGTAGTTAAAACTTGTATGAACTGCATCTTACTGTAGCTATCCTATTTATTTATTTATTTATTTGAGACAGAGTCTTGCTCTGTCGCCCAGGCTGGAGTGCAGTGGTGCAATCTCAGTTCACTGCAGCCTTCGCCTCCCAGGTTCAAGTGATTCTCATGCCTTAGTTTCCTGAGTAGTTAGAATTACAGGCGCCCACTACCATGCCTGGCTAATTTTTTTGTATTTTTAGTAGAGACAGGGTTTCGCCATGTTGGCCAGGCTGGTTTCTCACTCCTGACCTCAAGTGATCTGCCTGACTCGGCCTCCCAAAGTGCTGGGATTACAGGCATGAGCCACTATGCCCAGCCACTGTAGCTATCCTTTAAAAACTTAATTAATAGATTTTATTTCTTAGAACAGGTATTTTGAAATTTTTCTTCTGCAAATTTAGTTGTATAAATAAATCACAATAACTTTTGTCTTTTTTAAAAAGTTACACATCTTTACCTTCTTCATCAAGGCTGCTAAAACTTTGTCCTTCAGTCAGCAAATCTCGCTTCTCATCCTTCCATTCCTGGCTAATTGAGGACACAATCTCCTGTGAAGTTGCCTTTAAGGCGGCGATGGAATTGCACCGTTTCTTAGAAGGTGAGGCCTTCAAAGCTAGACAGAAAGGAAAAGGACAAATACCGATATTTATTGTAAAATCACATTAATATTTTATTTAAAAGTGAATATTTTATTATTTATTAACATTTTAGTTATTATTTGAGTAGAAGACAAGAGGCTTATTTTATACATATGGAAAGGGAGATGAAACAATTTCATCTCATGAATATGACAAATTGGCTATTTGTCCAAAATGACTCGACTTAAATCAGAATATCCTAGAGCAAATTAAGAGTTAAAATTTCTCTCGGCCAGGAGCGGTGGCTCACGCCTGTAATCCCAGCACTTTGGGAGGCCGAGGCAGGCGGATCACGAGGTCAGGAGATAGAGACCATCCGGGCTAACAGGGTGAAACCCCGTCTCTACTAAAAAATACAAAAAAGAATTAGCCGGGCATGGTGACGGGCGCCTGTAGTCCCAGCTACTTGGGAGGCTGAGGCAGGAGAATGACGTGAACCCGGGAGGCAGAGCTTGCAGTAAGTCGAGATCGCGCCACTGCACTCCAGTCTGGAAGACAGAGTGAGACTCTGTCTCAAAAAAAAAAAAAAATTTCTCTCCAGATTTTGAAATAAAATCTTACTTGAGGTAAAATTCAAATGTTTTACTGCTCAAGAATCATTTCCCCCCCTCCAAACAATGTTTTTCTAGTGCTGGAAGGAGGATGGGTGAGTTGATAAGCACAGATGGTATAGAGAATTCTCACGACCCTGGTTTTATTAACTTGGGACTGGGGATTTCTAAACATGCCAATGTTTAATCTTATACTCATGTTGCCCAATTTAGCCAAGTTACTTCTGGTTGTTTTTTTCTTTCTGTGACTTTCCACTGACATTTCCTACCCTTTAGGTCTTTTCTAGGTCATGGTTTTATGTCAAATGTATAATTCACTTCCAATCTTTGTCTAAACAGCAGTCTACAACTTCAGAAGTGTGTTGGGAACCTGAACTAATGAAAATGTACTTCACCATCAATCATGCTTGCTGAAGCCTGGGACTTTACAGAGGACACGTCCATGGAAGTTGCTTAAGTGGCAGCTGGGCCATCCTTATTTACATTCACTCTTTGCTGCAATAATTCTTCTTGGCTTAATATTGCTAGAGAATTTCCTTGGAGGGAGGGAGAGAGGGAAGTTGAGGCCTGTTTATGCTTTCCCCTGAATATGTTTTTGGCAGTGTTTCTCTTCCTTTAGAGGTTTGCATAAAGGGGTAGTCTGATAGTAAACGTATTAGAGTAATTCTGTTGAGCCTTGGGAATCTCGAAGCTTAGATGACACAGCTCATCTGGGGCCTTCCCAGAGGCTGCTTGCAAGAACTTAACTGGAGAAGGACTTTGGGACACACAAATGAGGGAAGAATGGAGGGCAATCTCTCCACTTAAAGAGAAGGGAAGGTTTATTTGTCCCTCGAGCAGTCTTAGAATCATAATAATATCATCATCCTAATAAATAACATTTGTGGAGGGCTTTAGAGTCTGGAAGCCAACATTCACATTGCATATCTCAAATCATCCACATGTATGAGGAAGAGGAAGGCCTTTTCTTAGGTCCAGAAACTGAGAATAGAAAGATTGTGGCTTGCCCAAGGTCACAGAACTAGCAAGCATGAACCTCAGGTGTCTTTCTTTTCTTCTTAAGTTGCTTTCTAGGTGGTTCATTTTCTAGCTCTTTAGTATTCTGTTTTCTGGTTAAACTGAGGGGAAAAAAAGATAAACCTTGAATTTGTTTTTCTTTGAGGGGAAGAAATTTTTGAATGTTTAAAAAATAAGTCATGTTTACCTTAATTCTCCACTCTCTCAAATAGCGGTCACACTTGTTTTACAAGAAGCTATTATTATCACACTGGCCTCTGCCTTAACATTCTATCTGCTAACTTTTATTTATTTTATTTTACTTTATTTTTCTTTAAGTTCTGGGGTACATGTGCTGAATGTGCAGGTTTGTTACATAGGTATACATGTGCCATGGTGGCTTGCTGCCCTCATCAACCTATCATCTCTGCTAACTTTTATAGACCTTTAATAAACTCCTGTCTTTCAATATAGTATTTTAAAACAATATCTTTTTTTTTTTTTTTATTTGAGACAGAGTTTCGCTCTTGTTGCCTAGACTGGAGTGCAATGGCGCAATCTCGGCTCACCGCAACCTCCACCTCCCGGGTTCAAACAATTCTCCTGCCTCAGCCTCCCGAGTAGCTGGGATTACAGGCATGCACCATCACGCCTGGCTAATTTTGTATTTTTAGTAGAGACGGGGTTTCTCCATGTTGGTCAGGCTGGTCTCGAACTCCCGACCTCAGGTGATCTGCCTGCCTTGGCCTCCCAAAGTGCTAGGATTACATGCATGAGCCACTGTGCCTGGCTGTATTTTAAAACTTCTAAATCAGAGGATCTCAGATGTGGCTTGGAAACCACTAGGGAGTCTCGGAGACCCTTTCAGAAGATCTGTGATGTTAAAATTATTTTCATCATCATGATAAGACATTATTTGCCTTTTTCACTTTCATTCTCTCACATGTGTAGAGTTTTCTAAATGTTACATGACCTGTGATGTCACCACATATTGAATTCAGAAGCAGATGTGCGACTCCAACTTATCTTCTATTAAGCCAGACATTAAGTATTAAAAAAAAAAAAGGTAAAACAATTCCACTTTTCTCACTAAATTATTTGTAGAAAATATAATTTTTTTGGTAATTATTTATGTTAAAAATTGACTGATGTTAACATGCAATTTTTTTCTTAACTGGTAAGAATTAATAAATATTTTAAATTTTTCTCAATTTTAATTTCTAATATGTGAAATATAGGCCATCACCCACATAAAAGCTCTTTGGTATCCTCGTAATTTTTAAGGGTGTAAGGTGGCCCTGAGACCAAAAGGCTTGAAAACTGCTTTTCTACATCATAGTTCTTAGGTCAATGTTATTTCTCTAAACGAAGAAACAGCTATGATCAAAAGGTTTTTGGCAGTACCAAGGAAATGCGATCAGGGTGAGAGCCGTGTAATGAGGAAAAGATACTCAGGAGACCTATACTCATGGCATTTCATGGAGTGAGGGCCAAAAGCCTGGAAAAAGAAGTAACTCTTTGTTCTTTATCAGCATCACATATAATGAGGAGCAGAGAAGACCGGAAAACAAACCTCTGCCAAGACCACATAGCACCACAACAAAGAGTTCACTTTTGTCTCAAGTGGTGAGTTTCTTCCTTAAAGGAATGATCTCACTCAGCAGACAAGAGCTTGGATTTTGCAGAAATTCAATTCTCAGGATCTCTTTTGATTGGGTAACCTTGAGAGCTGGTTTGGGTGGCTGGTTGCTTCCTTTTGTGTGACAGAAATGCGTGAATTTGTCTTTGGCTCAACCATGGCTGGCAGCAGGTATCCTGTGCCCATGTCCAGCCTTGCATTCTGCCACTCGACTACCTCTATGTTCACTTTTCAGCTCACCCTTCTGCCATACTGAAACCTACCATATTCATTCTGCCCTTAGGCCTTTGCACATGCTGTTCTTTCTCCTTGAGATGCCCTTCCTGTCTCTCTTCTTAATGAACTCTGGGTTACATTTTCAGGATTTAGTTGAAATATCTTTTTATCTGTGAGCTCTCTTTTGGAAGAATTGGTCTTTTTTTCCTCTTATTTCTCTCCATGTACCCACAGTAGCACATTCGAAAATATTAGCAATTGTTTCATTATAGATCTGTCACATGTTTCAATCTCTGGCTCAAAACAGACTATTAAATTATTGAGGGAGGAACTAATCAATATTTAAAAAGCTTTCTATATCATCAGTGCTTTGTGTGGTGCTAGATACATAATAGGTGCATGAGTGTTTGTTGCATGAATGCATTATTGTTCTGAAATCTTAGAACAGTTTATTTTCTTTAACAAATTAATTTAACTCTTATATTCTATGCAGGAAACTAAGCTTTAGTACTTTAGACAAATTATTCATATGGAGAATTTCAGTGAAGTTTCAACATAATGGTGACTAGTATTTCCAGGAAATATTATAGGATTTTGTAGACATTATTACACTGGCAGAATGACTCACTTGTGGGTGGGATGTAGGGATTTAAAAAGGTTAAAAAACACTGACTTCATAAAAGAAACTTGAAGACCAGGTACTATTTTGTTGGTGAGAGGGGAGTATGCCTCTAGGCATTTAGGGCTTTGAATTAACCATGGTTGACGAAACATCTTAAAGTTGTGTTTTAAAGTGTCTACTTTTCTAATAATTTAACTTCCCTTTGAAACGGTGGTGTTAGATAAAAATTCCATTCATTCACTGCATTATTCATCAAATAACGATTGAGTGCCTACTGTGTGCCAGGAAATCTGCTAAGTGAAAGTTAAGGACTTTGTGCACCAGGGAATCCACGGACGTTTATTTCCTTTAGCATTATTGTTATTATTATTATTATTAGCATGGAAGGGTTTTAACAGAAATCAGCAAGAGCAGATTTATATTTTAAACTGATTCCTCTAGCTGCAGTGTGTGTGGGGAAATTGGATTGAATAGGTACATGATGGGAGGCAAAGAGACCTGTTTGGGGCCACAACTTTATGCAAAAAAATAATAATAAAACCTGCAAACCAAAAAAAACACAGTGGCTGAATTAGGAGAGGTATTGTGAGAGAAGGGGCTGCACTCCTGATGCTGCAGAGTGAGGACTGATAGGTGTTGCCCAGTGACTGCACGTGGGTGGTAAGCAGAAGGAAGGGGTCAAGGGATGATGCCAGCATTCTTGCTGGATAACTGGGCAGATTGTGGTGGCCTTCCATAAGACGTGGACCTAGGTAGAGAGGCAGACTCTGGGGTGGTAAGCAGCTAAATTCAATTTTGGGCATGCTGAACTTGTGGAATCCAGTGGATGCTTAAGTTCGGGGAGTGGACAGGCAAGGGGAACTGCTAGAAGAGTGGAGAGTAAGTTGCAAGTACACAGATGGTAACTGAACCCTTGGGAGAATGGGGAATTACCCAAAGTGTTGTACAAGAAGAAACCAAGTCAGAGCCTGGACCCTGAGGAACAACCACAATAAGAGTAAGCAGGGATGAAAAGGTTCCAAAGGATACCAAGGAGGAGAAGAGAGGCTGGAAGGCAACCAGGGAAGTCCTGAGTTACGAAAGACAAGTGAAGAGAGTATTTCACAGAGAACTGATATCAGTGGTCTCAAATGCTGGAGAGTTTTAAGAAGACTGAAAGTGGCTGGGTGTGGTGGCTCACACCTGTAATCCCAGCAATTGGGAGGCCAAGGTGGGTGGATCACTTGAAGTCAGGAGGTCGAGACCAGCCTGGCCAACATGACAAAACCCTGTCTCAACTTAAAATACAAAAATCAGCTGGGCAGTGGCACAGGCCTGTGGTCCTAGCTACTCAGGAGGCTGAGGCAGGAGAATCACTTGAACCTGGGTGGCAGAGGTTGCAGTGAGCTGAGATCGTGCCACTGCACCCCAATCTGGGCAACAGAGTGAGACTCCACTTCAAAAAAAAAAGACTGAAAGTTGTTCAATGGCTTAAGCAATGATTGTTGATTACCTCAAAAAGAACATTTTGGGAGAGTGGTGGGATCAAAAGCCACTGGAGAACACTGAATAGTGACAAGAGATAAAAAAGTGAGAAAGCAAGTGCATCCAACTCTCATCTCCAATAGGGTGATGGTAAAGGAGGAAAAAATATACCAGGAACTGGAGAGAGATGGAGTGTTGAGGAGCCTTGTTTCTATGATATAAGAGAATGAGCAGGTGGAAGGATGAGCTATGGAGCCAGAAGAGGGAGTAAATGGTTAAAATTACCCTGTAGTGGAGGTAATCTCTACAGAGATCTGTCCTGGACCTTAAGGAGAAGATTGGACCCAGTATACATGTCATGGTATCTTCATCCATTCAATAAATAAAAATAACAATATATGCACCCTCCAAACCCACACCCCTTCACTAAGTTCTGGGGATACAGCAGTCGGCTTACAATTTTTTTTTTTTTTTTTGAGATGAAGTCTTGCTGTGTCACCCAGGTTGGAGCATAGTGGTGCAATCTCGGCTCACTGCAACCTTTGCCTCCCGGGTTCAAGTGATTCTCCTGCCTCAGCCTCCCCAGTAGCTGGGATTATAGGCACCCATCACCACGCCTGGCTAATTTTTGTATTTTTAGTAGAGACAGGGTTTCACCATGTTGGTCAGGCTGGTCTCAAACTCCTGATCTCGTGATCTGCCCACCTTGGCCTCTCAGTCTTCGGATTACAGGCATGAGCCACCGCGCCCAGCTAGCTTACATTTAAATAAAGGAGATAGGCATTAAGTAAGTAAAACCTATAGCATAGGACCTAAAGTATAGGTCATTATAGGTCATGATAAATGTTAGAAAACATGAAGCAAGGAAAGTAGATAGGAATCACCTTTCCCACTGTAGCAGGACTATAAGCATTATCATTACTATCTACGAAATAAACAAAAGTGATAAAGTACTTGACTGTGCTTTGAAGTGAAATATCTTATTCAATAAGTGGTATTTAGGACAACAGTTAACTACCTGGGAAAAAACAAGGTTAGATCTCCCTCACTTCATACACCAAAATGAACACAACCTAGATTAAAGAAAAAAAAAAAAAACATAAAAAACAATCTATAAAAGGTAAAAGAAAAATATGGATGAACATGTATCTGATTCCTCAATGGTGAAGTCCTTTGTAAGCGTAAGGCTTAAATAAAAAGAATCCCGCATTTATGGGATGTAAGATATAAGATGACAACTCTCCCCAATTTCAACACAATCTTTATCAAACTACCAGCTACCCTTTTTCCCCCAGAAATTAACAAACATTATAAAATTCAGAGGGACATACAAGGACCCAGAATAGCCAAAACAGTCTGAAAAAGAGTAGTTGAAGGACTCACACTTCTTGATCATGAAACTTAACAATACAAACCAGAAGTAACCAGGATAGTATGGTACTGGTATGAGGGTAGGCATATTGATCAATAGAACAGATGTGAGAGTCAAGAAGTAAACCCTTAAACTTGTGGTCAATCGACTTTCTTTTCTTTTCTTTTTTTTTGGTCTGGTTTATGTTTTCTCATGATGATTTTCAATAAGAGTGCCAAGATAATTCAACCAGGGGAAAGAATAGGCTTTTCAACAGATGGTGGGGAAACAACTGGCTATCCACATGCAAAAGAATGAAGATAGATTCCACCTCCTATCATATACAAAAAAATTAAATCAGAATGAATCACAAACCTAAATGTAAGAGCTAAAACTATAAAACTCTTCAAAGAAAACATGAGAGTAAATCTTCATGACCTTGGGTTAGGCAATGCTTTCTTAGATCACACCAAAAGCACCAGCAGCAAGAGGAAAAAAATTGGACATCAAAATTAAAAAATTTTGTGCTTCAAAAGACACTCTCAAAAAAGTAAAAAGACAACCCACAGAATGGAAGAAAATGTTTGCAAATCATATATCTGATAATGGACTTGTTTCCAGAATATACAAAGAACTCTTACAACTCAATAATAAAAAGACAACTCAACTAAAAATGGACAAAGTCTGAGTGAGCATTTCTCCAAAGAAGATATAAATTGCCAATAAGCACATACAAGGTGTTTAATATCATCAGTCATTAGAGAAATGTAAATCAAAACCACAGTGAGATACTACTTCATACCTACCAGGATGGCCAAAAGAAAAAAAGACAGGCAATAACACATGTCAGTGAGGATGTAGAGAAACTGGAACCTGTATACGTTGCTGGTGGGATTGTAAAGTGATGCAGCTGCTTTGGAAAAGAGTTGACAGTTCCTTAAAATGTTATCAGAGAGTTACCATATGACCCAGCAATTCCACTTCTAGGTATATATTCAGAAGAAATGAAAATATATGCCCATACGAAACCTTGTCCAGGAATGTTTGTAACAGCATTATTCATAATAGCCAAAATGGAAACACACCAAATATCCATCAACTGATGAATAAACAAACTATGGTATATCAATATAATGGAATATTCTGCAATAAAAAGAATAATTACTGATACATGCTACGATGCTACAGATAAATCTCAAAAATATTCTGTTAAGTGCAAAAAGCCAAACAGAAAAGTTCACATTATATGATTTATATGAAATGCCAGAATAGGCAAAACCATAGAGACAGAAAGTAAATCAGTAGTTGCCAGGGGCTGGGAAGAGGACGGAATGGGGAGTGACTGCTAATGGGTATATGTGGTTTCTTTTTGGGGTAATGAAAATTTTCTAAAATTAGAAAATCGCCGGGCATGGTGGCTCATGCCTATAATCCAAGCATTTTGGAAGGCTGAGGCGGGTGGATTACCTGAGGTCAGCAATTCAAGACCAGCCTGGCCAACATGGTGAAACCCCATCTCTACTAAAAATACTAAAATTAGCTGGGTGTGCTGGCTCACGCCTGTAATCCCAGCTTTTTGGGAGGCTAAGAAAGGAGAATCACTTGAACCCAGGAGGCAGAGGTTGCAGTTAGCCAAGATTGCGCCACTGCACTCCAACCTGAGCGACAGAGTGAAACTCCATCTCAAAATAAATTAATTAATTAATTTTAAAAATTAGAAAATGGTGATGATTGCATAACTTTGTGAATAAATCAAGAATCATAAGCCTGTATGCTTTAAAAGGGTGAAGCGTACACATCTTAATTATATCTCAATAAAGCTATTATTAAAAAATAGATAATAAAATCAAAAATCAAAATGGGAAAATGTCAATAGATTTGATTACCTATGAGTTAAAAAACTTGTTCCATTAAAAACCTGATGCATTCTCCAAACTGGAAAAATCTGTGACACATGCCATATTTTATGAAATTGAAGATGCCATTGATTGTACCATTAATTTATATGCCCCTAAGAAAGAAAAACCTCCCAAGATGGGGAGTCTTCTAAGGGAGGCTCAGCAAAGCTGGAACATTAAAGGGCTGCATCCTCCAAAATGCACCAGGGGTTGCAGTGAAACCCATGTTTTTCTAATCTTGGCACAGGGCTAAGAAAGGTGAAAAAATCTTTCTTAAAAATTGGAACCACAGCAGGGCGCAGTGGCTTAAGCCTGTAATCCCAGTACTTTGGGAGGCTGAGGTGGGTGGGTCGCTTGAGGCTAGGAGTTCAAGACAGCCTGGCCAACATGACAAAACACCATCTTTACTAAAAGCAAAAACCAGCTGGGCGTGGTGGTGCATGCTTGTAATCCCAGCTACTCGGGAGGCTGTGGCAGAAGAATCGCTTGAACCCGAGAGACAGAGGTCGCAGTGAGCCAAAATCATACCACTGCAGTCCAGACTGGGTGACAGAGTGAGACCCTGTCTCAAAAACAAAAACAAAAACAGAAAAAAAAGGAACCACAAGCTGGTATTCATGTAAGCTTGCAGTCTCAATAAACACTATCTTATCGTCTATTCTAGGCCAAAGAAACCTTGGGCAAATAATTTATGGTGATGTCAATTTGACAGCAATTTTAAGACACCATTGGGAGAGTCAAATGTGGAAGAAAGTTTCCCTTAGAGTGAAATAAGGTTAAAAAACGGGTTAATATCTTTAACACATGGAATTGATATTAATAATTTGGAAAAAAAACACCCAATATAAATGGTCAAATGTTACAAAGCTCAATTCTCAAAGGAACTATAAATGGCTAATAAACATGAATAAGGGTTGAACCTTACCAGTACTTAAGAAATGCAAAATAAATCAATCAGATAACATTTTTTACTTATCAGAGTGGCATAATTTAAAACCACAATGCTGGCTAAGGGCTGGTAAAATACAGGCTCTCATGGGAGCCTTCTGTGGCACAATCTCTCTGTGCAGTTACGTGCATTTTATTATCCTAGCACCCCATTCTTGGAATCCATTCTGAAGAAATAATCCTAAATTTGGACACAACATTTGTCTGAAATTATGTTCATAAACTAGTAAGAAATAGAAAAAGGAGAAACAATGTAAATGCCCAATACTGAAAGAATGATTAAATAGATTCTGGCAAAAAAAAATAGATTATATCATACTCATATAATTTTAATGTGTGGTAATTTCAAATGGTGCCCTGTAGAATATACAATGATATGGAAAATATAACATTATAAACTATTCGTGTTATAATGCTATGTGAAAAAAGAGTACTATACCTAAAATTGTGTACCATTATGCTATCATTTTAATGTAAATACATAAAGCATAGAAATAAAGACTGGTAGAAAGTACATCAAAATATTAGCAGTGGATATCTCTGGGTTGTGGTATTTCAAGAATTTTCATTTTTTTCATCTTTTTGTATTTTCCAAAGTTTTTACATTGCAAGTATTTGACTTTCATTAATTAAAAAATCTCCAATAAATATTACCAGGAAAATTTGTCTTCTTTAAATATAAAATATGAACATTCTATTTTTTCAGTTGTGTGTGGCTAAATTATCATGTTTTAGTTTATGAAATTGATCACAGAATAGCAAAATGATAGAACAACTATATATAGGGTTATTTTCTCCTTTCACATCTTAAAAAATACCCACAGATATTAATCGTAGAAAATTTAATAAATATCAATATAAAGGAAAATAAGAGCCCACATACTCCCTTGATCTGGAATAAGCATTGTTAGCTTTGGGTTTAGTTTCCTCTTCTGTTTCTAGTTACTCAAGGTTTAAAGTTAGGGTATTGATTTGATATTTTTCTTTTTTCTTTCTTTCTTTTTTTTTTGAGATGCAGTCTCACTCTGGTGCCCAGGCTGGAGTAGAGTGGCATGATCTTGGCTCACTGCAACCTCTGCCTCCTGGGTTCAAGCAAGTCTCTTGCCTCATCCTCCTAAGTAGTTAGGATTACAGGTGCATGCCACCACCCTGGCTAATTTTTGTATTTTTAGTAGAGACAGGGTTTCGCCATGTTGGCCAGGTTGGTCTTGAACCCCTGACCTCAAGTAATATGCCCGCCTCAGCCTCCCAAAGTGCTAGCATTACCGCGCCCGGCCTCCTTTTCTTTTTTTTTAAGGTAAGAGTTTACAGCTATAAATTTTCCTCTGAGCAATGCCTTCACAGCATCCCACAAATTTTTGGTAGGTTTGTTTTCATTTTCATTTATCTCTGAGGTTTTTCTAATTTCCTTGTAATTTCTTCTTTAACTCATTGGTAGTTTAAGAGTGTGTGGTTTAATTTTCAAATACTTGTCAAGTTTTCAGTTTTCACTGTTTATTGATTCATTCCATTGTGATCAGAAAAGATACTTTGTATGATTTCAGTCATTTAAAATTTATTGAGACTTGTTTTGTGGCCTAACATATGATCTAGCCTGGAGAATGTCCCATGAGAATAACTGCTGTTTTGTATATTCCATTAGAATTCTGCTGTGCATTTAAGGTATACAGACTGATAACTACATACAAGGTGAATACATCTATATTTAACAAACTAAATGTGCTGCTAACACATCTTTTTTTATTGATTGCATACTATTCCATTATTTGACTGTATCATAATATATTTAACCAATATATTATATGGTTGGACATTTAGATAGCTTCTAAATTTTTTCACCACTAAACAGGACTCTAATGATTAGGACATCAATAAACACCAGACTGGGTTACTTAACCATAATTACTAAGTGATAACTGCTGCAGGGAGAGAAATGCGTTAGTTCTTCCAGTAAAAATTTTGCAAAGATACATAATGACATTAGCTACTAAAAGTGAAAAAAAAATTTCATAAGAATCTTACCTTGAATTTTCTTGAAAACTCTGGAATTCATGAACTTTAGAAATCTGTCTGCATAAAAGCTTGGTCTATGAACGGAAACAGTGTCCTGAAAAGACAAAAAACAGGATCACAGGGTCACATCTTAGTGCTCATCTCAAGTCAGAAGAGAGATCTATGCAATTGGTTCTCTGTCAGCCAACATTCTTAACCAAAGGTGGCCCAGAGATAGAGAACAGGAATGCCCTGTGTCCCGCGGGGCCCAGGAGTCTGGGGCTGAGGAAGGAGGGCATAGACTCAATCGAAACAAAGATTCTAGACGCTCAAGACCAAACCGAGCAGGGGAGAGTCAGCAAAAAAAACTGTGCTACATCAATCAAAACAGCTGTCCTCATTCACAACATTGTGTCCCGGGAGGAGTTTTTAATTTCTTTTTTTACATACAGGCAATCAGTGCATCAAGTGTCATCTGGAATGAAGGGTAACTCCCTTAATCATGAACAAAAATTGGGGACATAAACAAAACTATCCTAATGTAAGAGTGACACTGACATTTAAGCTAAAAAATAGTTCTAGGCTCATCTCCCAATAACAAGGTGAGGAGATGCTAGGAGGATTCCTAGGAGACAAGGCTAACAGATGACTCCTTTGCCCTGAATTTTCTGCTGATTGCGTAGAGTTGAATTGAATTAAACTGTTAACGCCATTCTTCTCTCGTGCTTGGCAGGAGTCTTTAGGGCTGAAGGGTCATTTGATTACAAATCCAGGAAAGGGGGTGGATGAAGCGAAAGGCGATGGATGCAGGAGCTAATTTTCTATGTTTATTTAGTAATCATTTATCCAAATCATGTATCTAAGCTGTACACTTGCAGACATAGTAAATTTGCTTCTATAATGCTTCATTTTGAATTCAGGTTTATGGACTCCAATAGAGAAATTTCTTTTCTTTTTTTTTCTTTTTTTTTGAGACGGTCTTGCTCTGTCGCCAGGCTGGAGTGCAGTGGCGGATCTCGGCTCACTGCAGCCTCCTGCCTTCCAGGTTCAAGTGATTCTCCTGCGTCAGCATCATGAGTAGCTGGGATTACAGGCACCCACCACCACACCCGGCTAGTTTTTGTATTTTAATAGAGAGGTTTTGACCATGTTGGCCAGGCTGGTCTCAAACTCCTGACCTCAAGTGATCTGCCCTCCTCGGCCTCCCAAAATGCTGAGATTACAGGTGTGAGCCACTGCGTCTGGCCCTGCTACATCTTTTAAAATGTACTCTTTCTGGCCTGAAGTGGACACATTCTTCCAACAAGGCAGTAATTTAGAAATATCAGTAGAAGGCAAGAGCCTAAGGGGTATCCATAGAGGATCAAGGTTCAGCCCTTGCCTATAAAGAGAAGTTACGTTGTTGTTCCCTTTGGCATGAATAAACACTGTTTAAGTAAGAGCCATGTCTGAAAACAAACAAAAATAAGTTCATGATATATACAGCACAGAAATTTTCATTAAAAAAAAAAAAGAAAAACAAATGATAGGTTTATTTATGTATTTATTTATTTATTTATTTAGAGATGGAGTCTTGCTCTGTCGCCCAGGCTGGAGTGTAGTAGCACAATCTTGGCTCATTGCAACATCTGCCTCCTGGGTTCAAGTGATTCTCTTGCCTCAGCCTCCTGAGTAGCTGGGATTACAGGCATGTGCCACCACGCCCGGCTAATTTTTGTATTTTTAGTAGAGACGGGGTTTCGCCATGTTGGCCAGGCTGGTCTCGAACTCCTGACCTCAAGTGATCTGTCCGCCTTGGTCTCCCTGCAAAGTGTTGGGTTTTAAATAGACAAAAGTGGGGGACCCTTAGAAGCACCTGGTCAGTACAAGACTAGACGATTCAGATCCATCTGGTAACAGGAAACTGAAACGGTCTCAGAAAACAGGGGGGGAATGGAATGAGGGTATCACTCTCTCCCCTTCAACGTTCAAGGTACTATGTATGCAGTCCCTTCCTTTCTCAGCTTGAAGGAAACATAAAATTAACCTACCATATCGACCTTCTTTCATAGGAGGAATTTTTGATTTGAGTAAGATTGAGGTTAATTCTTTTTTTTTTAATTAAAATTTTTCTTTTAGAGACAGGGTCTTGCTATATTCAAGACTGGATTTGAACTCCTGGGCTCAAGCAATCATCCTGCCCCAGTCTCTTGAGTAGCCAGGACTACCAGCACATGCCCCTACACCTAGCTTAGAGGTTAATTCTTGGAAATAAATGTGTGAACCTGCTGCTTAAAAGTGCATTCTGACTGAAGTCAGTCCTTAGCTGGTGGACAAAATGTAGATCTTTCATGCTGAATGGTTATTAACAGTCTTCCACAGAACTGAGAAATTATGTGTCCCTTTCCAAAAAAGAAGAAGAATATCATCTATAATTTATTCTCTTTCAAAAGAAAGTATCTGCTAACATCTTAAGAGGAAATGTGTGACCAAATCCTTGACGAAAATATTCTTTGGAATTGCTACTTCAAGTTATTAACTTAGGCCAATAAATGTTGTTAGTAGTAGGAAGTAGAAATCTAATGTCTAGATGGAACTCTGTGTGTGTGTGTGTGTGAGAGAGAGAGAGAGAGAGAGACAGAGACAGAGACAGAATGTGAGAAAGAAGGAGAGAGAAAGGTGGGAGAAACTGCTCTTTGATAACTGATGTTTTTCTTCAGTTACATCAATTAAGACATTCTCGGCTTACACCTGCAATCCCTGCACTTTGGGAGGCCGAGGCAGGTGGATCACCTGAGGTCAAAAGTCCAAGACCAGCCTGGTCAACATGGTGAAACCCTGTCTCTACTAAAAATACAAAAATTTGCCAGGCGTGGTGGCACACGCCTGTAGACCCAGCTACTTGGGAGGCTGAGGCAGGAGAATTGCTTGTCCCCGGGAGGTGGAGGTTGCAGCAAGCCGAGATCGTACCACTGCACTCCAGCCTGGGTGACAGAGCAAGACTCCGTCTCAAAAAAAAAAAAAAAAAAAAAATAATAAAAAAGACATCCTCAGGCAGCCAGCATATATAAATGTTGATGCAGAAATACATACTAATTAAAAATTTTCACTTTCTGTGTCTGTATTTGTTAGGCATTGTGTTGAACACTGAAATGCATTATTTTGTTCCATGCTCACACCAGGCAGGTGTCATTACTATCCCCCTGGTATAGGTGATAAACAAGGGTAAGAGGCCACATAACCAGCACTGTGCCTGGTCACATGGTTAGTTCAGCAGTGAATGCAGAGTTCAAATCCAGGCTGTTCACCATCAGAGTCAGGGCTCACACTTACTGTAGCTTGGTTGTGTGAGAACTTCATTTCAACTGCCCTACTAATCATCCCTACAAAAAAAGACCCTCTCAAAGTTAGGTCCTTTGGATTTCACACAGACATAGATATCATTTTGTTTTTCTGGCCGCTAGGCTGGATGTCATATATTTGAATAGTTATTCAAATTTATGTTGTCTTTATTCTCAAATTTGAACTGATCTACTAGCCTAAGACTCTGAGTTTATAAAGACTGTTGTTTCATTTCCTCTTAGAGTGTAGCAACACAGTTTTCTGCACATACTCTGAAGTCTCTGAGAAAGCAGAAATATATACAGTGTAATAAGGAAAATAAGTCACTTACCCCATCATAAACAAGAGCTTTCCAGGAATGTTCTAACTTCTTCATTAACCTAAACATCCATGGAAAAATTAAAAAGATAATGTAAAATCACTCTCATTTGGTGATTTTTCAGAAGCTTTTGTAGATTGATTTGGAAATAATAAAAGATCACTCCTCAAACTTCTTACCTATACGATTGTAGAATGTCAATAATGCCCATAAATAAAAGTAGCTTTTCTCCCCTATGGCTTTTAGCTGGAATGCCTCCCATTCTGTTGATAGAGCAAAAGAGAAAATATTTGATTACATATTATAAGAATAGAAAGTTAAAAAATCATTTCTAATAAATAGACTGAAAATAAAAATAGACCATTTTTAAGAATTCTGGGCTATCTCCCACTCATCTTTTGTTTGTTCTTTTCTTTTTGTTTTTTGGGCATCAGTTAAGGTCATCCTGGGAATCCAGAATGATGTATTAATACTTCCCTACAAAGGAGAATAATATGATAACTGCTAACTGTGAAGAGCTGGATGGGAAGAATTCAATTTAAAACTTGTTCCTACTTTAAACTATGGGCAAGAATTTTTAGACCATTATAAAATATTCCTTTTAAAGAATGCAATACTTTTTTTCTGATCAAAAGAGTAATGTATATTTACTTTTAAAAATAAAATACAGAAAAACACAAAGGAAAAATATAATTAAACAGTTATTCCTAGGATGCAAAGATAACTACTATTAACATCTGGTACACTTTTCTAGTATATATGTATATGTGTGTGTGTATTAGTCAAGAAGGGGTATTATTTATTACATTTTTTACTTGCTAAATGATAAACATTTCCTTATATTCAATGCTAATGTGGTTTTTTTTTTTTTGAGACGGAGTCTCGCTCTGTCACCCGGGCTGGAGTGCAGTGGCCAGATCTCAGCTCACTGCAAGCTCTGCCTCCCGGGTTCCGG